>NC_072732.1:35443604-35532960 GCF_026930045.1 Uloborus diversus
GTCCAAGATGTTAAATCCGGTCAGTCTGTTGCCACTGCCGTGCAACATGCGGGTTGCATGTCTTGCTTTGATAACATGTTAAGGCGCGGCTTGCAACAAAGATGTAACAACAGGGTTTACACTTTACAACTTGTGCGACGCAGCTTTTCCTTCTCAAACTGCCCTCAATGTGTGCCAGGGTCGCCCTGTCATCATACATTATTCCTCCTTAAACCATGATGCACGGAGCAGCACCAGTGTAAGATTGACAAAATGGGCTGGTCGTAGCGTTCTACGTGTCACTACCATATCCGTAGACACCGTCATTTCAATACAAACAAAAGTGAGTTTCACCCGTAAACGATACTCAATGCCCTTCGATGGTCCAGGTACGAAAACGCTGACACCACAATAGGTACGTCACTATGTGTTCAACAGCCAGAGGTACCACTGTGGTTGGTACACCTGTATGAAACTACGCAGGGCATCATGGTTTGAAGTAGCATAATGCTTGATCACAGTATACCGAAGGTACACATTGACGATAGTGGAAAACTACGTCACATAAGTGGTAATTACTGTTGTTCTGCCGTTGTTGCAGACCAACCGAACAAGGTAACACAGCGACAAAATTTCAGGCTGCATGTCGTACGGCGAACTCGCAACGACTGAGCTTATTTAACATCTTTCTGAGGCCAGCAACCTCTCCAGAGTTGAATCCCATCAAGCGTCTGTTGGATCTCATTGGACGTGACTTGATCCGAGGATCACTGGCACAAACCATTAACGATCGGTGCACATTAGGGCGGATAAAAAAACACTTTTTTCTCTAATCAATTTCTAATAGTGCGGAAAACTTGCGCATTGGCATCCTAACAACGAGAAAAATAATTAAAATATTTATACATTATTTTTAAAATCGAGCAAGGGCCCTCAAGTTGAGAAAAAATAGAAAAAAAAGAGGAATTTTTAAAGACATATTTTTTTTCAAAAAATAACTTACTTCATTTATAATAGTATAACACACTTTGTAACTTCAGAAATGTATAGAAAAAACTTGGGGGCATATTGTCGATCATTTGAATTAGCGTTAGAAAGTCTTAAAATACCGTTTTCAAGTAAAAGTTATATATTACAAGAGTGCTTAAGCTGACATAAACCTATCAAAATATACTATTAAACACCTGTTTTAATGTTTTACATACATTTCTCCTGTGCTGAAATGACTCAGGACTCACCACGTGCAGGCCCATCATTTAAGGTTTTTCCAGGGGAGGGGGGGGGAGAATTCCGCGAATTCAATGAAAGTTTCTTCCGGAAGACAGCAAAAATCACGCCCTCCCAAATGTAAATACATTTCTCAAAAATACTTTTTCTCAAAGCCATGGGGGGGGGGTAATGTTCCCCTGGCCCTCTAAAGGACGGGTCTAATCACGTGGCTGTGGCAGAAGCTGGAGTCCCACTCACCATCCTACCCAATCAACCAACCAATTTGGATGTGATTTATTCTACTGAAAATTTTAAAATTCTGAATTAGTGTCAAACGGTCTTAATCTGCTTATTTACTGTGAAAACCTTCTCGGTTTTCACGCTTGCGACATTTTCCTTCAGACCCTGTCACAAGTTTTGCTACCGATTGAGTTTGTGATCGAATATTCAAGTTATACCAGGGCTTTGGCTTTCAATAAATATTAAACATCCGCTTAAATGCTTTAATTATTTTTCCATTATGTTAAAATGACTTAGGACTCACCACTTGGAGGTAGCAGGAAGTCGAGTTCCCCCCCCCCACCCCCACAACCTACCCAACCAACCTGCCAATTTGTGTGTGATTTTTCTGTTAAAGTTCTTTTAAAATTCTGACTTAGTATCAAATTTTTCATCAAAGATTTTGATCTGAATGAACTATCTGAGATAAACTATCTCAGTTTTCATGCCCGCAAACTTTTTCAACAGTATCTGTCACAAATTTTACACATCTCTCTACTGATTGAGTATGAAACGGAAATTTCACCTTTTCGATGAAATTTCCATACCTCGAGCACAGGAAAATTTCAACAAGTAATCCAGAATAAGCTGTTGACAATCCCAGACCCCTCAGGTATTTCCAACGGTTAACTGTGCTAATTGGGTGATGGGACTTAATGTTTCTCAAATTAGTCCGACAATCGAAATGCAGACACTGGAAAAAAGATGGTACCTAAAGACATATGCTTCTGTTTGGTTTGATATTAAGATGCATTACACCGTGAATAACGGTCAGAAACATACTAAAGGTCATTCAAACAAGACATGTACCGATTAACATTAAAAGAAATCCTCGATCCCGTCATTCATAGAAACTCGATCTGTTGTCATCCAGAGAATATGATGTGGTGATGATGTTGGACTACACACAACACATTCGAGAATTAGGCTACAAGAGAATACTGAAAGTCTGAATGAGCCGCCAGCAGTACGTCACGTCAGATTCTTCAAGCTTTCATTAATAATTAATTTCCAAGCCGCAGATTATCCTGACCTTATTGATCGGCTCAAGTTTAAGCTGATACCACTATAACATTGTTGTCAAATATGGCAACAGAAGACTTAACTTCATTGAAAGTTAAAGCACTACCATATCTTAAATATTTGATACTACCCTCGATCGGTTGAGAGATTATGTTGTAAGCATGAAAACCCAGAAGGTTTTGAGAGTAAATAACAATCAGATCAAGAGCATTTGATACGAAGTCAGAATTAAAAGAATTTCAGCATAATGAATCACAATCAAATTGGTTGGTTGATTGGGTAGGGTGGTGAGCGGGACTCGAGTTTCTGCCACTGCCACGTGGTTAGGCCATTCATTTAGGCGGTCAGGGGTGTGATTAACTCCCCCCCCCATGATTTTGAGAAATAAATGTATTTACATTTGGGAGGGCGTGATTTTTGCTGTCTTCCGTTGAAACTTCCATTGAATTTGCACTCTTTGCCCCCCCCCCCTGGAAAAATTTGAAATGACGGGCCCGCACGTGGTGAGTCCTGAGTCCTTTCAGCTCAGGAGAAATGTATGTAAAACATTGAAACGGGTGTTTAATAATATATTTTTATAGATTTATGTCAGCTTAAGAATTTTTGAAATAATACAACTTTTACTTTAAAAACGGTACTTTAAGGCTTTCTACGCGAATTCAAATGATCGACATGTGCCCTCAAGTTTTTTATATATATTTCAGTAACTACAAAGTATTTTTTACTCTATTAGAAATGAAGTAAATTATTTTTTGAAAACAAATATACGTTTTTAAAAATGGTGCTTTTTTTTCTCAACTTGAGGGCTCTTGCGCGATTTCAAAAATAATGTTAATTTTTTTAAATTATTTTTCCCATTTTTAGGATGCTAATGTGCAAGTTTTCCACACTGTTAGAAACTGATTAGAAAAAAAAAGTGCTTTTCGACTCTCTCTGGTGCACATCTGTGGATGTGACTTGACTAAAGTTACTTTAAGCAACTATTGATGGACTTAATTGATAGCCTGTCTCGCCGTTTTGAGACCTGTATAGTTGTACGAAATTTGCACATGAAATACTGAATGAATTGATTATTTTTTTAATGTTTTTGTCTGTGTTTTATCTTATTTGCATATTCATTTCACCACCATCGTTTCTGCAATTTTCAGGGCACTACGAATTCTTTCTCAGTGATGCAAATTCACTTTTCAGGAGTGTGCTTTTTGGGTTGTTTTCAGAGTTGGTCTTATTGTAGATCCATGTTACTAATAAGGCCAAATCTCTCTTTTTGAATAAAAATCACAGCTAAAATTGCGTAAACAATTTTCTAAAGAGTTGCTAGTGATTGAACTATGTTAAAATCGCTTTAATGCAATTTATATTAATTTAATCAATTATATTTCGGTACTTTTATATCATGAGTTTGATTGAATCGTTGGTAGATGAAGGCCACAATCACATGGTACCCTGCAGTAAAAACTAAGTTATTGTGGTGTTGCTAGATAACGAGTTTGGTGTTATTCTGTTTAAATGTGGACCTAACCTTCCACAACCAGATCCTCCTGTTTTCCTTCATTCTATTAAAATAATAATTTCGATAATCATCTATATGCAAGACCTATCAGCGTAAACTATTATTGACCTAGTAAAGGAAACGTTCTGAGATTCCTTACATTCTAAGGAACCACATTGTAAGAAAATTCCAAAACGTCACAGATTAGTTTCGGGCAACTTTTCTGAATTTCACATGCATTAATCTTTTTTTTTTTTTTTTGGAAAAATCAAGTTTCCAGAACTGTTACAATTTGCATGAATGCAGACTTTGCACGGCTATGAAGAATATGCACGGCTATGCACGGCTATGAAGAATATTTTCATATACCAATTTAAAAGGTTACTGAGAGTAATAATTAAGTGTAGTGCCTTCCGTTCGATTACGGCCCATCCATATTGAGTAAGCTCCCAACCATAGCAAAATGTAAATCTCTGGATTCGAAAATTTGCAAGAATTTCAGGCACTTAAGATGTTTGGTACATACTTGCAATTTTGTCTCAACTTTGACCATGGTTGTAATAATGCTTTTGAAGCTTTTAAGGTAAATCAGGAAGATACCAAGCTATTACTGTTTACCTACTTAAGTGATCTTTGAAGGTACTTGATTAGTATTGTTACAAATTCTGTAAATAGTAATTATTGTAGTAACGTAACCTGTAAATTGTTTCCCGTAATGAATATACAACCCCTATACATTCGGCTAAAGTATACGACGCCCCTATTTCTTTTTTTTTCATTGATAAAATTTGATAACGGTCTACTATTTTCATGAAGCGTTTGGAATGTTGTGGAATATTTGAGAGATTTCTTTCGATGTTCATAAAAGCGTCCCGCGTGATAAAAAGTTTAGTTTCGATTGAGAATTCGTACTGAGAGCGTATTTGCTCTGTTTATTGCGAGGCATTTCGCTGTGTTGTTTTCGTATTTGGAAGTAAATACGTGTGTAACCGTTGAGTTTACGGTGTTGAGTGATATTTGTTTAATTGCTGATTATTAATTTAGCAGTTGTTAACGATTTCTTCTGTACATAGTGTAAATAAAGCTCCTGTGTTTTTATCAAGAACTGTGTCGTCCTTTCAAGAAAGTTGGAAGTCTCGCCGGATCCGTTACAGTATCAAAAACATGACTCGCTTTTACCTTCTGAATTCTTCAGAAGTATTCCAGGGTAAGTGTAGGAAGGTAACTAACTTTTAGCGGAAAGCATTCCAAGTTTTTTTTGGGGGGAGGGGGCGTAAACTATGTTACTGGCAGATATTAGTCATATTAACTGCCCACTATTTTCCAGAAACGTTTCTGAATTGTTTTTACAATTTATTGGATAATACTATTCCAAACGAAACGCCCATATGAGTGGGTGTTGCAAATTTCACGACAAAAATGGAACATGGCTTCCTTAAAAAACATCTACATACAGTTGCACTGGCTGACTCTCCAACTTGTTCAATATGCTCAACTAAATCCGACATAACTAGTGATTTCTTAAACTCCTGTTCTGAACTTTATGACATAGTAGTCAAAAATACAGCTAATGGTTTTAATTCTCTTCTGAACTATATTGGGCTGCCTGACAAAGGCTGTTGGCAGCTATGTCATAGTCAGGCGTAGATTAAAAAGTTTAAATATATTTTTTTTAATTTTTTAGTTAGCTATAATATAAGACATTAAGAAGCAAAGGGGTGTAGTGGACATTTCCAAGTTTTGGGTAAAACGCGTTTAAAGTAGCAGTCCTAGGTAGGCTTTGATTGAAAAATTGTTCTATATCATGCTGGGTAACCGCACCTACCTGGGCTACTAGCATTATCTCTTGCCCCAGGGCAGAGGAGAGGTTCGTCTACCACTTGTACTTGGCTACCTCCAAATTTTTATTTTTGGTACTTACATTTCTTTGCTTCTCACTTCCTCATATAATAGTTTTTATCAAAAACGTGCTTTGATTTTCAAATGTATGTGATGGGATACTATGCAACTATCTTTCTGAATATGTGACCTTTAAAATATATACAGTAAAAATATCTTAAGCAGCTAAAAAAAAAAAAATGCAGATTTGTATTATATTTCCCCCCCAAATTTTACACTTATTTATGTAGAAATAACGTACAGATATCTCACTCTCTTTCTCCTGATATTGCGATATTTATTGCTTCCAAAACTATATGCTCCCTTATTTTTTTCTCATCCTATTTACGAGCATAATTTGGGGATGTTTTCCTTTCAAAACTTGTTTATAAGCGCGAAATTGCTCTCATAAGTCATGGCTTCCGCAGCATTCCTAAGCAATAAAAAGCAGCCACAAACCCTCCCAATGAGCACGTGACCTTCTTGAAATAACGTCATAAGAATAGATATGTGGCAGTATTATGTGACCTTAATAACACTATTCTTTCGATTATTTTTGAAAGTTTCGGGTTATGATGTTTGCTATTGCACGCATATTAACACTTGAAAATGTATTGCTACAAAATAAATATATTATTCAGTGAGATTTGCAATCTCATTTGATTTCTATGTCATATCTGATTAAATAAATAAACAGATCGTTACGTTTTTATTTTACGAAAAGCAAAAAAACTATGCTGTAATTGTTTGTTTCATCGAAACCCGAGGTTATTTAAGACAAAATATATAAATTTTTGTACTACCGTTTTTTTTTTTTTTTTTTTTTTTTTTTTTTTTTTTTTTTGTAAGGGTGTTGAAATCAAGTAACAAATATTTTTCAAGTTTAAGGAATTTCTGACGTTTAATTTCAACAACAACTCCTTAATGCAAGCTTATTTATGGTTTTGACACTCTTAGTTAAAAAAGTGTTTATCCAATTTCTTTTTTTCCGAATTTTTTTTTTTTCTTTGTGTGCTACTTTTTCATTACGAAGTCGTTGTTACGTGAACATGTTTGCGTTCATTACTGGTTGTCTTCTGTCCCTTTTTTTTTCATGAAATTACACTTGACGATTGATTTCGTCTTCTTATAGCTCACGTCTACTCAGGCAATAACTATAAATCAGGAACATAATTATTTATTTATAAGCAGTTCAAAAAGAAAATTTCACCTTTTTTTAGGATTAGGAGAAAATAGGATATACATCAAAATGGACAATGATGAAAGGAAAAAGTAGTTATCAACACAATAGTTACCACGGTATTCCTCGTCTGAGATTGCGAAAATTTTGATTGTAACAAAAAATGACTTGTTCCGAAAGAAAAATTTGGTTACAAGATTTCAATTTCAATGATTTTTTTTAAATATCCAAGCGAAAGCTTTTCCAAACTAAATAAGCGTACTTTCTCTTAAGTATTACTGAACTCTATAATAAAATTTTGTTTTTAAGAATCCGGATCGGTACACTTTTAAATAAAAATATCATGTTACGAGGTTTCTTTTGTCTCGATTAGTCTTCGATTTACATACCTCCTTTAAAGGAAATTAAAAACTTAAAATGTTTTCTACAGAAATAAATTTCAATAAGTAGGGGAAGTTGTTGTACCCACGGCAAAATTTGCTTTTCAATTTTTGCTGGTGAATGGATAATCGATCTGGGAATGGATAATCGATCGGAAAAATTTTCTGGCAGAATCTACAACTTATCATCTAATTTGGCAATTTTTGTCAGGTGAAAATCTCAAAGCTTCTCAAAAATTTCTTAAAACCATCTTTTTCGTCCATGGTTACAATACCCCGTTCACCCCGCGGACAGGCGCCTTTGTACCCATGGACATTCAAAAAATAACATAAATCGGTGAGAGGAACTCAATTACACTCAATACATTTTCATAAGACATTTTATATTGAAATACTTCAAACATACATTGAAAATAACATTAAATAAAATATCCAACAGAAATTAAACTTTAAAAATTAATCAAAGGTTTTTTTCCTTTAAAAAAAAAAATTCCTTAATTTTTAACATTAGTGAACTCTTTAAAAAAGTCATTACTCTTAATGAGGCTATTAATTAATATGCTTTTAAACAAAAAATAACTAGATTCATGATATTATGACTCTTTATGTACCTACATAATAACCTCAATTTATATGCAAATTGAAACCTTTGACCAAAATTAACCCATTACAAAAAAACTCAGTTTAGATTAAACCAACAAAAATCTAGAAAGGTCGACTACAAATGAAAACAGGTGGGATTGACGGTCGGTAGATTCTACAACAGGTGGGGATTACTTCAACACTATATTTTCAAGCCCTACTTCAAATTCATCTTCATTGTTGAAAGCAAGTTTCGGACGTTGATGACAATTCACTATATTGAGGTACTTCACTTTGTAAAAAAACTCACGTGTGACCTAAAGGAGACTAAAAATTGCCGTCCGTGGGTACATATGGGTATGTGTCCTTAGGTACAAAGGTACGCCATTTTGGTTTTGCAAACCAGTCACATCGACAGGATTACACTTTTACAACATTAAAAATCAGAAACAAAACCTTCAAAATATAGGGATACCTACAACAATGAATTATTTTCAAATAAAAAGGAATCGACTTCAAAAAAAAAAAAAGAGAAACTAAAAAGTAAAAAAAAAAATAATTGGTCATACGCACATACGATGTTCTACCCAAACGCAAAAATCAAATTTATTTTACAATTCCAGTACAAAAAACAACTAAACTAAACATCCAGTTTTAAAAATAAACACTGATTTTAACTACTATACGATGAATTATTTTAATACTTAAATAAATATATAGGATCTCTTAATTTTTAATAACCATTTGAAGTCGGGGTCTCCCATAAACTACTACCTAACGTAACTGAGTAAGTTTAGTTTTGAAGACTTTCGCGTTTTGTTAAATTAGTGTTTAACTCAGAATTTGGAGGGTTGTCAGTTACTTTAGGTAGTAGTTTATAGGAGGCCCCGACTTCAAATGGTTATTAAAAATTAAGAGATCCTATATATTTAGTTAGGTATTAAAATAAATCATGGTATAGTAATTAAAATCAGTGTTTATTTAAAAATAGGGGGTTTAGTTTAGTTGATTTTTGCACTGAAATTGTAAAATAAATTTGATTTTTGCGTTTGGGTAGGAAATCGTATGTAAGTATGACCAATTATTTTTTTACTTTTTAGTTCCTCTTTTTTGTTTTGAAGTCTGTTCTTTTTTTATTTGAAAATAATATATTTTTTACTTTTTAGTGGTGTAAACATAAAATAAGTACGTAGAGTAGAGTATGTGGTACACTCCTTACGCTTATTCTCGAGTGAGAAAGCGTCGAGCACAGGAATCTAAAAACAGCTAAGATGAGCAAAATAGAGAAAGAAATAGAGCACAGCGTGTGGGAGACTTCCGAAGACTGTGAAGAAAGGTTTTTTCAAATCCGCAATTATTTACAAAGAAAGTTGTCTTCTTCATCAATTTGATTTTATCAAAGTATGCTTTCCGAAAAAAAATCACGAGTCGCTAAAAACAACAGAGATCGCTTTAACTTTGCCCGTAGAATATGAAGAGTTTTCTTGATTTTTTAAGGATCTCTTCTTCAGATACTGACCTGATGACCATGGGTTCTGTTGAAAAGTACTATATACCTTTTCAAGCGAGAAAAAAAGAGAATTTTCCAAATTGCTCTATGAGTGTTTGAGTTTACATGGCACATACATAAAAAGATTCCGCTGAACTGAGAAAAATCTTAAGAAAAACCTTAATGAGCATAACATTTTATACGATTGGCACTAAAAACTGATCTTTGTTCCTCTTCAGGATTTATTTGTGCGCTAATTTAATTAGAACCATTTAAATGTCAATGGTTTTCCTAACTATTTTATTTTTCACAATAAAACGTGTCACATAACTCGTGAGAAAAGTCACATTTCTCTTTACTTGGTCCCGTTATAGATCCACACCACACTAGAAAGTGACTATCTACTGTGATGTTGTATATATGAAGATCAAAATACTACTAGAGCAATGATACTAAATGAATTTCCTGTTCGCTTCAGAGGAGTCTTCATTCAAAGTTTGCCATATGACTACTAATAATTAATACAGGGAAAATACTTAGGGGGAGGCACTTGCCCAAAGCAAGAGCCCCCTAAAAGGTAAAAATACCTATTAAAACATCCCCCACCCTTAAGGGGGCACCCCTGATTAATATCAATGTTTTTTGGTACTTTCCTAAACCCTGAGTAAAGAAAGTATCTTTGTTTTATGGCACTTTCTTTAACAATGGATTTTATTGAAATTAAATGAAGTTTATTGTGTTTTACCCATAACGTATTTCTAAAGAATAAAGATAGGGAAGTAAAGGTTTGGTACCTAAGTTAGATAACTCCTATCCATTAAACAAAAAAACCCTATAAAAATCGTTTCACTAAGTAGACGCTATGAATTTACAAACAACAAAGCGTGAGTATGAAATTTGGAGATTTCCCTCGATTTCTCCAGGATCTCTCATACCCGGACTAGAAGGCCATTAGACGACCGGGAGAAGTATACTGTTTCAAACAGAAAAAGAATTTTCTTGATTGGTCCAGGCGTCTTCTAGTAATCGGGGAGCATAGTACATAAAAAAATTACAACGAAGTCTGTTTATTAGTATTGCCATAACTGTAAATTAAACTGACGGCGTCATGAAATATTAAATGTAGAATATATGTCAAACTTCAGAAATCGGACACTGGTTACGATATATTTATTAAAGAATATAAATTTAATCGGCGGAAGGCGGGGGGATTTTTGTTTTCAATTTCCTTTGAATTGAAAACCAAATATATTTCAAAACTGAAATATTAAAGAAAAATGACTAAATAAAGTTATTTATTAGCAAAAAAAAATTATACTAAATTAATTAATTCAACTATTTTTATGGCAAAATACATTTAGTTTAATGGTTTGCTACATGAGTAGAGATGAAAATAGTCGGAAAAAAACCGGAAAATTTCCGAAAAAAACGGAAAAAAAAACGTTTTTTTTTCCAAGGAGTAAATTTCCCCTTCGGAAAAATTGAAAAAAAAAAATATTTTTTTCAACTTTTTGGGGTTTTAATTGAAATTTTCAACAAAAAGAGATTAGAAATTTCTCACGCTTAAATTCTGATGCAATTTCCTCCTCCCCCCCCCCGTTTTATGTTAAAATACTGTCTAACATTAATGCAAGTTGTTGTATGACAATATAATTTGCATATAAATCAAAAAATGTTTAATAATACTTTTTGCAAAAAAGCTTAAACCTTAGTAAAGAATTTATTTTCCTTCTTCATAAAACAAACAAGCATAACTTTAATCGCTAAACTATGTTTCTGCGTACTGCAAACCAAATGTGCAGGGTGCGGCAAAAAAAGGGGGGGCAAGCAATTTCCGAAGAAACTCTATTAAAAACAAATAAATTAACAAAACACAAAAAATAATATGAGAAGACCTTCAGCAATCAATAAATTTAATTGGTTTCAAACTAGCAGCCTTTTGCAGTAATACAGAGATGTGACTGCTTATTGAAAAATTCATTCAATGGCAGCAAGTCCTTTAATCAATCCTATTCCCTACAAAGCAATTGGTTTAGAAAGTCCAAACTTATGTGTAGTTTAGGGTAGACCTTTGACTCTGAAACAGGCCATACAGTGTAATAAATGGGATTGAGGTCGAGCGAGTAGAGCGTCCACTCTAAACATGATATCATGTCAAAAACAATGCGCCTTGCACTACTCTTGTCTTTTTGTCCATATGAATCGGTGTGGAGTTAAAGGAAAGTGTCCAGCATACAATGCTGAAGTGCTCTTAGGCCCACAGAAGTACAGTAACTTCTAAAATGTCCTTCTGGTTCACTTTTTGATTCATTTTACGGCCCTCATCCACAAAAAACTAGAGATTTTGTGTCGCTTGTGCTGATTTCATATCAGACCAAGCCTGACTTGGGGTTTTGACGATATCTAACACTTTCTAAGGTACTTGGAGTGTCTACAGACCAAATCTTATGGTTCTGGGGCATGTGAGCCGGTTGAACGGTAAATCAGTGAAAGGTATCTCTTCCAGCGTGGACTTGTGGCCCGTCTCAAAGGTTTCAGGCATCTTTGGCGTCATTCGAATGCCTGAACTCTTTGGAACTCGTAAAACTTCTTTGTGAAGTGTTTTTTCACTTAGTCGCACTTATCGGTCACAAATTCCCACAAACAATTGCTCTCGTGGAAACTCAAGGATTTCATTGAACTCCCTTTTGGATAACCTGACGATTAACTGAAATGTTCACTGTTCGTTTTTGTACACATTCCCGACTATCATTTCCAAGCCACTTGAAACGGCATGCCGTTTCAAATACTGTTTGTCGAGGTAGCAAACAGTCTGTCAAGCAAACAGTCTGACAAGCAAACGAACTGTCTTTCTACTCGGTTAAACAACCTAAAATAGTAGGTATTTTGCTTAAAATTGTAAGAAAACCGAAAACAATACATAAACTAGGTAATATATTGTAAATTATTTTCTGATAAAGTGAGAAACAAAAATATACTAAGCACTCATTAAAATAAAATTACCTTTCTTCCATTCGATGATACAATTTTTGTCCGACATATTTTTTGCCGCACCCTGTATACTGCCATGCTAAGCAAAAAAAGGGAATTTGCAGTTGGGCTCAAGCTGAGATATTGTGTTTTAAAGTGTGGCTCTTCCATATATTTGATTCAGATGTCTTTTTTTTTTTTAAGTATTTTTCAAAACAATAGTTCTTGATCAAATGACCCTAAAACATTTTATTTATTAAGTAAAATTCAAAACAGAGAACAACTTGGCTATAATAACTCAAAATTGTTCAAAAGTGCTGGTACTTTTACTACTGTGCTTAGCACGCCGTATGAATAAACTGAAACTGTTGTTTAAGTTTTGTTAAGCTTAAGAAACACCAATTTAGTTTTGATTTGATCTGACACTGGATTGGAAAAAATCAAAACTCAATAGCTTTCATTTTCAGACAGTAAATGTACATTGTATTATTTTTCTTTCAAAAAAAAAAAAAAATCAATCATGTTTGAAAGTCGAAAATTTCAATTAATACTTCTAGTTTCAAAGGCAATCTAAAACAGAAAATGTAATTGTTACGATTAGACACACATTACCCAATATTATTTGTTGAATGACGACTTTACTTATTTCTGGTGTTTGATTATGCAAACTGTCAGTTATGAAACAAAAAGGTTTTTTTTTTTTTTTTTGTTCTAATTGATCTTACCTTTATGTGTATTTTCTGTTAAGCAGATGTGTGGATATTTCTTAATGCTTAACCCTTTATATGTTCCAAGAAACACAGAGCTATTATGAAACTATAATTTTATTCATAAAAAAAAAACAAATTTTCCATTTTTTCCAATTTTTTCCGAAAAAACCGGTAAAAAAACCGTTTTTTTCCACCGATTTAAAATTTCCGGAAATTTTACATCTCTATACATGAGTAATAAATACATTAGTAAGACTATAATTTAAATTAACAGGCGGCACCGTGAAAATCAAATATTGTTCAAGATAAGATTTCTCCGTTGAAAAAATAAACCGTTCACGCCAAATCCACGTGACCTGTGAGGTTTCGCTCAGCTGACGAAAGCTGGTCTACGTAGCCACAACATATGAAATTTAAAGTTTCTTAGATTTCTCTGAGACCCCTCATCAGATATAGACAAAATTAACATGGGACCATCTGGAAAGTATACTCTTCCAAACAAAAAAAGAATTTTTTAAATCGGTCCAGTATTCTTGGAGTTATAAGAAAACGTACATATTTTTTTGAGTCGGTTAAAAATGAATGTTCGTTTGATGGCGTTTAAACTTCCTGGAGTACTGGAGAGGGCTGTGACACACAGGTTGAACCCCAATTAGGATCTCTCTCGACGATACCTGGAATTTCCCGACAAACGTCCGAGAGTACAACCGTCAGTGGGTACAGCAGCTTCCCCTAATATCATGTTACTTGGGTTGTTTTGTCTTGATTACTCCCCGACATTGCCATCCTACTTAATTTTACATAATATATGACACTTTTTTGTCCATAAACGCAAATTTTGTGACAATTATAAACATGGTTTCTTCTCATTTAGCATTGAGGCGAAATTATTTCAGATGAACTATTCTGGATTTTTTATAAAAAAAATACGCATAGATTTTGAATTTTTAATGAAGTTTTAGTGTATTTGGAAACAATATCAACTCTCCTGTCTCACAACTGACGTCTTGTTTTAGTCACATCCCTAACTATAGCTATAGGAAGTCAGAGTACAATTTTAAGAAATACAAACTACATGACTCAAATACAATTAAAGTCATGTTACCATTAAACTCTAAATGAAATAAAGTTTAACATGTTTACATACACATAACTTTTCAAAACACTTTACAAAAGTGATAAGGTTTAAAAAACTACATTCAAATTGTTATTGATTTTTTCTGAAGCGAAAAATTAATATTTTTTAAACCTCTAAAACTTGTTTGCAATATAGTTTATGATGAATGATTTTAGCTGTGCCCAAACAATTGGGGATTTCCAACTCTCGAAATTAATTTCTATGCAGGCTTTTTACGTGGTAAAAATAGAACAAACTGTGACATTACAGAAGGTGAAGCATCGTTTATATGTTTTGAAGGGACTGCATGAAAACAGAAGCGTATAAATGAAAACCACGTATAGTAGGAATATGTTAATATGTATTAGACTCTGCAGGGACCAATTTAAAAAAACGTATAAAGGAGAAACGTACAAACGGTGCTTTACATATCATTCTGAGAATCGAGATAAAGAACATACCAACTAAAAACAAAGGGAAAGCAAAATCCAATTCAAACACTTTAAAAAATATATATCATTTTCTAATTTTTTAATCGACGAGTAGATACGAGCATTGTTAACTAGACACGAGTGAAAGACGGAGCAGATATTAAATGAAAAACTGTTAAACCGTCGACAGTAACTCATTTTTATGCGACAAAGCTCTCAAACAATTCAATAGTGTATTTGAAAGAAAAAATAATGTTCATTCGACAAAAAAAAAAAAAAAATGTGTTTACCAAAACTTCACTCAAACGTGGTTAAATATTTATTTGATTGAAATTCTACCATAACTCTCCTTGTATTTCTTTGTTTAAAAAAGAATTCATCTCACGCGATAAATTTGATTTATATAAATCAAATACAAAAAATAATAAAAAACGGCTTTTTGAAAGAATGATAAATTGGCGTAGGAGTCGAAAGCAGGCATTAACGATTTTTAAAAAGCCCGATTTCAGATGCAGACACCAAAAATAAATGGAGATTCGATAATTTTCTCGTTACTTTTCCGTCAGTTGTATCATTTACTATTATATTCTTTTCAGCGAGACGTTTTCTCCATTTTTCAGGATATTTCGATAATGTTGTTCTGAAATTTCAGTCCAGGACGTAAAACTAAAAGTGTAATGTTTTACGAATTAGATACCAAGATTTAGGGTAAATGTATGCATGTATATATACAGAGTGTTTCCGAACTGTTGGGGAAAACTTTAAAGGGTGATAGAGGGGACGAAGAAAAGCAAAAATCATATAGGAACATTGGTCGCAATTGCAATACTGATACGATACCTGCGCATACAAACGCGATACATGCACACAAAGCCAGAAGTTGACACCTACAAAACAGGTCACATATTCATTACACAAAGACGATTTTATAAAAACTTTTAGATTTTAAGAAAGGTTTAAAGCGGTTGTTGAAATTTGTGGTCTACAAATGTGCTACATGCGTCTCAACAAAGGCGCAATGATCGAAATGGATTTTAGGTTTTAAGAAATGTTTAAAGCGGTTGTTGAAATTTGCGGTCTGCAGATGTACTTCTTGCGTCTCAGCAAAGGCGCAATTATCTAAATGGCTCGGTATTGCGACAGTGAGTTTTTTGTCATTGCAAAGCATGTATTATAGCTGCAATCCGCAAATTTCAACAACCACTTTATACCATTCTTAAAAACTAAAATGCTGTACGAAACCGTCGTTTTGTAATAATTTTTGACCTACTCTGACTTAGTGTGCATGTAGTACGTCTGCATTATACCAACGTTTCTATATCACTTTTGCTTATTTTCGTCCCCTCTATCACACTTTAAAGTTTTACCTAAGATTTAGAATCACCCTGTCTACACAGTTGACGCTAGAAATTACCAAAAGTGAACAAACACAATGGAAATATTTTTCGCTATTTTCAATGCTAGAGAAGAAGATGCTGGACCTAGGGAGTACCAAGCCAGATCCTTAGCTCGGAGAGGTTTTTTTTTACGGAGCCGAGATTTTTTTTTTTTTTTTTTTTAAGCTCGATCTAAAAACTTAAAGATAAATATGCAAGGGCGGCCATTTTTTCCTCGGTTTTGGCAAAATGGACGATCTGGGACCTGGCGCTGAGGAAAAGTGATACTTTACACTAGTAGACTTAGTTCAGGACAATTTTAAATTTTTAAAAGAATTCATCATTTAACATATTGTATAACGAAGTATTAAATTTATTGATCGAGAGACCTTAAAAACCATAATTATCAAGATTTTTCATATTGTTCTCTTGTTAAAAGCTGTACTATGTGCTCCTAGTACAGTATATAGCAGTTATTAACAGTTACAGCAAATATATTATGCTCTTTTTTATTAGAACACGGAAATTTCAAAAATATACTTGCGCTTTCTACCACAACATCATTTTACAGCGCTAAGAGTAACTTCTTAGTTCATGCATATATTTTAAACCTCTAAATACAGTCTTTAGAGAGACAGAAAAGGTAATAAAGTGGTAGCTTAAGATAACATATAGTTTTCTAAAGTGCTCACCTTTGTTAAATTTTTGATGGCAATTCGCATTTTGACCCATCACATTTCCGTTCATGAACAATAATTACCACTGCGATGAAAAAGTATTCGGTTAATCTGCTGTAGGTTCGTCGTTGTCGTTAAAATGATTCTCGTTCCAAACAGATTATTTTTTCAACAGTTATTAAGAAACCAGTTAGAGTAACGTTTAGGTCGACTTAAACACATTTTATCCCTTTTTATAGTCCTGCTTCATTTTATTTAATTCGTCCACATTACTGTTTTGATCAAGTTATTTTATTTAACTATTTTTTGACTTACTTTTTTTCAGCTGTATTTTCAATGGACGTTTCACATTGTTATACAGTTTTTTATCCATTTTTTTAATTTTTTTGACTCTCGTATGCAAAATCAAGGTAGAAAAAGAGTTGCCTCTTAATGCATCTTACCTTTTTGAGTACATTATCTCTCACCAGTCAATAAAATACTTATAGTGAAAGATAAAAATGTTCTTCGTGTTCTAGAGAGAGCGTATACCTTCCTGAATAGAATTACGCACAGACCATTGAGAAGAACATTAATCGGGAAAGAACAGGAATGAGGCGTGAAAACGGAAATGATAAGGATTGAAAGTATCCCCGTGTGATTTATGGCTCCATAGCTTTCTGACAAATCATTGGAATGGTTTGATGGAAGAAAAAGATACCCAGCATAAAAACGGAAAAGATCGTCAGCAGCCATTACCGTAGTTTCGAGGAACTTCCTCTCATCCACGATTTCTTGAGTACTTCGGAAGGGTAAAAACGGGGCTAATGCATATTTTTGTAAAATTTACAACGCAGTGAAATGGTTGCTTGTAGTTTTAGTTGCATCATTCATTTAGTAGATTTCTTTTGAAGCTTTGCTTCTTATCAAACGCTGTGCGGTTGGAGTGAACTGGGAAAAAACGACATAAAAAAGCGTTTCACTTGCTACTTTCGACACGCAAGCGCAGATCTTTGTTTATAAAACATCATTTAAAAATTCCAGTGTTGAGCATTAATCAACTAAATCCTCAATCGACTAAAGTAATCTGACTCCCATTTAGTTCAGACTAATATTTTAAAAATTTAATTTAAATGCAGACGAAGATTAACGTAGTTTAAACTAACTCGTTAGTTAATTAAAAAAACTAATTTAGTTCAGATTGATTTAGTTCCGATTAAATTAATCAAATTGAATTTAGTCAGATTAAAAGTAATCAGATTAAAAGTAATCAAATTGATTTGATTAAATTTTTAATTCAGATTAAATTCGTAAAATATGAATGTCACATGAACAGAGGCACATTTGTATTTCTACGTGTGTGTACATATTTACGCAAGCATACACGAGTTAATACGTGTATATACGACTATGTGCGTAAATATATGTATATAAACGTGTTATCCCGCGCATGTTCGTGTACGGAGGTATATTTGAATTTTTAAGTGAATATACATATTTATGTGTGCATACACGAGTAAGTATGTGTATATACGAGTATGTACGTGTACACAAGAGAATATGCATATGGATATGTGTTACCCCGAGTATACTCGTGTACAGAGGTAAATTTGCTTTTAATTGGGAAAACACATACTTATGCGTGCACGCAAGCGAAAATACGTGTATGTACGTGTACACATGAGAATATGCGCATAGATACGTTTTACCCCGAGTATACTCTGTAAAGAGGTACATTTGTATTTCGACGTGCATATACATATTCAAGCGTGCATATACGAGAAAGTACGTGTATATACAAGTATGTTCGTGTACACACGAGAATATGCGTATAGATATTTGTTACCCCGAGTATACTCGTGTAAAGAGGTACATTTGTATTTGTACGTGTATATACATATTTGTGCGTGCATATAGGAGAAGGTACGTGTATATACAAGTATGTTCATGTACACACGAGACTATATGTAAACATACGTGTTACCCCGAGTATACTCGTGTACAGAGGTAAATTTCTATTTAAACGTGTATAAATATATAGATGCATGCATATAAGAGAAAATACGTGTATATACGAGTAAGTACATGTACACACGACAAATAAGTGTTTAACCCGTGTATACTCGTGTACGAAGGCACATTTGCATTTCCACGTGTGTATGCATATTTATGGGTTTATAAACGAGTAAATACATATATATGAATATGTACGAGTACACATGATAGTATGCGTATAAATACGTGTTACCCCGAGTATACTCGTGTACAGAGGTAAATTTGCTTTTAATTGGGAAAACACATACTTATGCGTGCACGCAAGCGAAAATACGTGTATGTACGTGTACACATGAGAATATGCGCATAGATACGTTTTACCCCGAGTATACTCGTGTAAAGAGGTACATTTGTATTTCTACGTGTTCATGCATATTTAAGCGTGCATATACGAGAAAGTACGTGTATATACAAGTATATTCGTGTAAACACGAGAATATGCGTATAGATATTTGTTACCCCGAATATACTCGTGTAAAGAGGTACATTTGTATTTGTACGTGTATATATATATTTGTGCGTGCATATAGGAGAAGGTACGTGTATATACAAATACGTTCATGTACACACGAGAATATATGTAAACATACGTGTTACCCCGAGTATACTCGTGTACACACGAGAA
Source organism: Uloborus diversus (assembly GCF_026930045.1). Taxonomy (NCBI): domain Eukaryota; kingdom Metazoa; phylum Arthropoda; class Arachnida; order Araneae; family Uloboridae; genus Uloborus; species Uloborus diversus. The sequence goes on from NC_072732.1 coordinate 35,463,036, forward strand.
TATGCGTATAGATATTTGTTACCCCGAATATACTCGTGTAAAGAGGTACATTTGTATTTGTACGTGTATATACATATTTGTGCGTGCATATAGGAGAAGGTACGTGTATATACAAATACGTTCATGTACACACGAGAATATATGTAAACATACGTGTTACCCCGAGTATACTCGTGTACAGAGGTAAATTTCTATTTAAACGTGTATATACATATAGATGCATGCATATAAGAGAAAATACGTGTATATACGAGTAAGTACGTGTACACATGACAAATAAATGTTTAACCCGAGTATACTCGTGTACGAAGGCACATTTGTATTTCTACGTGTGTATGCATATCTATGCGTTTATAAACGAGTAAATACATATATATACGATTACGTACGAGTACACACGATAGTATGCGTATAGATACGTGTTACCCCGAGTATACTCGTGTACAGAGGTAAATTTGCTTTTAATTGTGTATATACATACTTATGCGTGCACAAAAGCGAAAATACGTGTATGTACGTGTACACATGAGAATATGCGTATAGATACGTGTTACCCCGAGTATACCCGTGTAAAGAGGTACATTTGTATTTCGACGTGTATGTACATAACATATTCAAGCATGCATATACGCGAAAGTACGTGTAAATGAGAGTATGTTCGTGTACACACTAGAATATGCGTATAGATATGTGTTACCCCGAGTATACTCGTGTAAAGAGCTACATTTGTATTTGTACGTGTATATAGATATTTATGCGTGCATAAAAGAGAAGGTACGTATTTATACAAGTATGTTCATGTACACGCGAGAATATATGTAAACATACGTGTTATCCCGAGTATACTCGTGTAAAGAACTACATTTGCATTTCTACGTGTATATACGTATTTAAGCGTGCATATACGAGAAAGTACGTGTATATACAAGTATGTTCGTGTACACATGAGAATATGCGTATAGATGCGTGTTAACCCGAGTATACTCGTGCACGGAGAAAAATTTGTATTTACGATTGTACATACACTTTTATGCGTGCATGTAAGAGAAAAGACAAGTATATACGAGTATGTACGTGTACGCACGAGAATATGCGTTTTAAACCAGTGTTGTGCGTTAATGAACTAAATCCTCAAACGACTAAAGTAATCTGACTCACATTTAGTTCAGATTATATTTAATCTGATTTTTTCAATTGCAGACGACGATTAACGTTAGTTTAAACTAACTTGGTTAGTTGTAGGGAAAAAAAAACTAATTTAGTTCAGATTGATTTAGTCAAACTAATTTAATCACATTGATTTAGTCAACTAAAGTAAGCAGATTAAACTTCGTCAGATTAAACTTTATACTAAATCTAGAGAGATTGAAATAAATCTACACCGTATGTACTTGTATTTTCTCATGTATGCACGCATAAAAATGTATGTACAATCTTAAATACAAATGTACCTCTACACACGAGTATACTCGGTGTAACATTTATCAACACGCATATTCTCGTGTGAACACGTACATACTCGTATTCTCTTATATGCACACATAAATATGTATATACACGTTTAAAAGCGAATTTCTCTGTGCACAAATATACTCGGCGTAGCAAGTATCTATACGCATATTCTCTCGTGTGTTCACATACATAATCGTCTATACATGCAGTTACCTATGTATAAACGCATAAATATGCATATACACATAGAAATTCAAATGTACCATTGTACACGAGTATACTCGGGCAAAAGGCTAAAAAGGAATATATACCTCTATTCTCGTGTGTACACAAACTTACTCGAATATACACGTATTTTCTCGTATATGCATGCATATATATATATATACGTTTAAATACAAATTTACCTCTGTGCACGAGTATACTCGGCACGAGTATACTGTGCACGTATTGACTCGTGTATGCACAAATAAATTTGTACATACACATAGAAATTACACATACTTCCGTCCACGAATATACTCGGGATAACAGGTAGAAATGCAAAAAAAAAAAAAAATGGGTTTACACTTATCTACTCGTATATACACGTATTTACTTGTGTTTACACGTACTTATAGGTATATACACGTGGAAATACAAAATTTCCAGTATACACGAATATTCGGGATAAGACGTATATATACGGATATGCACAAAACTACTCGTTTATACATGTTTTTACTCGTATATACAAGTGTATGCGAGCATAAATATGTATTTTAACGTATTAATGTACAAATACAAATGTACCTCGGTACACGAGTATACTCGGGTTACACGTATCTATTCGCATATTCTTTTGTGTACACGAACATACTCGTATATACTTGTCTTTTCTCGTATATACTCGCATAAAAGTGTATGTACAATCTTGGATACAAATTCTCCTCTCTGCACGAGTATACTCGGGTTAACACGCTTCTATATGCATATTCTTGTGTGTACACGAACATACTTGTATATACAAATACTTACTCGTATATGCAAGCTTAAATATGCATGAACACGTAGAAATACAAATGTACCTATTTACACGAGTATACTCGGGGTAACACGTATCTTTACACATCTTCTCATGTGTACAAGAGCATACACGTATTTTTGCTTGTGTGCACGCATAAGTATGTATATACACAATTAAAAGCAAATTTAATTCTGTACACGAGTATACTCGGGGGTAATACGTATCCATACGCATATATTCGTGTGTACACGTACATACTCGTATATACACGTATTTTCTCGTTTATAAACGCATAAATATGCATATACACAGAGAAATACAAATGTGCCATCGTACACGAGTATACTCGGGTTAAACAAGTATCTATATACCTATTGTCGTGTGTACACGTACTTACTCGTATATACACGTATTTTCTCGTATATGCATGCATCAGTATGTACATACACGTTTAAATAGAAATTTACATCTGCGCACGAGTATACTCGGGGTAACACGTATGTTTACATATATTCTCGTGTGTACATAAACATACTTGTATATACACGTACCTTCTCGTTTATGCACGCAAAAATATATATATACACGTACAAATACAAATGTAGCTTTTTATACGAGTATACTGGGGGTAACACATATCTATACGCATATTCTCGTGTGTACACGAACATACTTGTATGTACACGTACTTTCTCGTATATGCATGCTTGAATATGTATATACACGTCGAAATAGAAATGTACCTCTTTACACGAGTATACTCGGGGTAACACGTATCTATACGCATATTCTCATGTGTACACGTACATACTCGTATATACACGTATTTACTCGTTTATAAACGCATAAATATGCATATACACGTAGAAATACAAATGTGCCATCGTACACGAGTATACTCGGGTCAAACAAGTATCTATATACCTATTGTCGTGTGTACACGTACTTACTCGTATATACACGTATTTTCTCGTATATGCATGCATCAGTATGTACATACACGTTTAAATAGAAATTTACCTCTGCGCACGAGTATACTCGGGGTAACACGTATGTTTACATATATTCTCGTGTGTACATGAACATACTTGTATATACACGTACCTTTTCGTTTATGCACGCATAAATATCTATATACACGTACAAATACAAATGTAGCTTTTTATACGAGTATACTGGGGGTAACACATATCTATACGCATATTCTCGTGTGTACACGAACATACTTGTATGTACACGTACTTTCTCGTATATGCATGCTTGAATATGTATATACACGTCGAAATAGAAATGTACCTCTTTACACGAGTATACTCGGGGTAACACGTATCTATACGCATATTCTCATGTGTACACGTACATACTCGTATATACACGTATTTACTCGTTTATAAACGCATAAATATGCATATACACGTAGAAATACAAATGTGCCATCGTACACGAGTATACTCGGGTTAAACAAGTATCTATATACCTATTGTCGTGTGTACACGTACTTACTCGTATATACACGTATTTTCTCGTATATGCATGCATCAGTATGTACATACACGTTTAAATAGAAATTTACCTCTGCGCACGAGTATACTCGGGGTAACACGTATGTTTACATATATTCTCGTGTGTACATGAACATACTTGTATATACACGTACCTTCTCGTTTATGCACGCATAAATATCTATATACACGTACAAATACAAATGTAGCTTTTCATACGAGTGTACTCGGGGTAACGCATATCTATACGCATATTCTCGTGTGTACACGAACATACTTATATGTACACGTACTTTCTCGTATATGCATGCTTGAATATGTATATACACGTCGAAATAGAAATGTACCTCTTTACACGAGTATACTCGGGGTAACACATATCTATACGCATATTCTCGTGTGTACACGAACATACTTGTATGTACACGTACTTTCTCGTATATGCATGTTTGAATATGTATATACACGTCGAAATACAAATGTACCTCTTTACACGAGTATACTCAGGATAACACGTATCTATACGCATATTCTCATGTATACACGTATATAAACGTATTTTCGCTTGTGTGCACGCATAAGTATGTGTATACACAATTGTATGAGCAATAAAGTATGAGCAATAAAGTATACAATTGTATAAAGTATGTGTATAAGCAAATTTACCTCTGTACACGAGTATACTCGGGGTTACACGTATCCATATGCATATTCCCTTGTATACACCTACATACTCGTATATACACGTATTTACTCGTATATGCACACATAAATATGTATATTCACTTAAAAATTCTTATATACCTCCTTACACGAACATACGCGGGATAACACGTTTATATACGTATTGTCACGCACATAGTCGTATATACACGTATTAACTCGTGTATGCTTGCATAAATATGTACATACACGTAGAAATACAAATGTGCCTCTGTTCATGTGACATTTATATTTTATGAATTTAATCTGAATTAAAAATTTAATCAAATCAATTTGATTACTTTTAATCTGATTACTTTTAATCTGACTAAATTCAATTTGATTAATTTAATCGGAACTAAATCAATCTGAACTAAATTAGTTTTTTTAATCAACTAACGAGTTAGTTTAAACTAACGTTAATCTTCGTCTGCAATTGAATTAAATTTTTAAAATATTAGTCTGAACTAAATGGGAGTCAGATTACTTTAGTCAACTAATCAATCAATTACAAATTTAGTTGATTTTTTTAGTTGATGCCCAACACTGAAAAATTCATCTAAAGTGAAGCCACCGTACGGCAGCAGGGTGCGAACCCGAGATAATTGCATCACTGGTCAAGCGCCTAACCGATTGAGCTACAATCGTATGGTTTGAACAGCTTAATCAATCAAAACTAATGCATCATAAAATATTATCGATTTTATTTCAATTTATTGCTGCTCCACTCCTATTAGTCATAGCGTGATGTTATATAAACTATAGCCTTCCTCAATAAATTGGATTTTAACACAAAAATAATTTTTCAATCCGAACCAGTAGTTTCTGAGATTAATGTGTTCAAACTAACAAACTCTACAGCATTACATTATTGTGACGATATTTACATTTCTAAAAGCTATGCTTTGCAGTAAAACTTATTTATTCATTTATATTTTTGCCGTGTGTGTGTTAATAATATTAATTTTCAATAGTGTAATGAGATAATTTTGACTTCTCATGAAAGAAATTCTTGTTGTTTATGGATTTTTGTTAATCATTTTACAACGTTTGATATTTTCCATCGCAGTATAATTGTTTCAACTTTACGAAGAATCTAAAACGTAATTGTTTCCATTTTGATGATATATTTCGTGAATTGAACATGTTAACGTATCGCCAGATGGCAGCCCTGGCGACGCGGAAAGAGTCTGAAAATAAAGGTTCGTCACCCGGATGAGTGTTTTTTTTTTTTTTGGCGAAACAAAAAAAAAAAAAGTGGGATTTGGCGAGTGAAGCTATGCTCTTTTACTAAGGGTTAATTAAAACAATGGTGCATGATTGTGTGGGGTACCAAAAATAGTTTTGATACACTTAACTACATCAACTGAAACAAAATTTGATTTGATGTTTCAATATATCTTCAAAATTATACACTATTGTTATTCAGTTACTCTTGGTTAAAACATAGCTTCTGTCGGTCAGTCACGATACTCCCCCTTTTTTTTTTTTTTTTTTGTTCGTTTCAGTGCATTAAAAAATGCTTCAATTTCAGCCGTGAGCAATCCATGCGCTGATTGGATGGACGTTTTCAAGATCTATGAACGTATTTACTATTTGAGTAGTCAGTGACTCAAATATGAATTTGTTCTTCTTTTGTGTGTGTGCGTGTGCAAAGGAGAAAGGTCTAGCAGATTTTTGAGTCTAAAACGTAATGAACTTTACCCTTAAAGATACAGATGATGGTGGGGTACGTTTCGACTCTCCTGAGGCGATATTTTTCAGACACAGTAGACGTATCGGTGTTTTATGAATAACAAAATTTTTAGTTTTACTTTAATTTAGTTTTATTTTTGCAAGATTATGTGGTTCTTTTCGCGTAAATATACTACTTTATAGCGTTGACATACAAAATGGCAGAACTAAAAACAAAAATATTGTTTTCAATAAACAAATAATTGAAAAAAAAATATATTTTACACTCTGACGGAGACTAAATTACAGAATAAATATCAGGGATTAAAGTAAAAGATATCTTCTTGAGAAATACATATTATACTACTAATATGACTTTACCAAGAACATGAAATTCATTATGTCGGTTTCTTATTATTTGAATAACTCACACATAGAAATAAAAAGAATAAACTAGAATGAAGAATCAGAACATTTTCGTTTTGTTATAATTTAAAAATAAATTCAGAGAAACACAATGCAAAGTCAAACGTAATCATCTCTAGCAAACGACTTATTGAAAAATCTAAAAAAAAAGTTTAAAATGCTTACATAGCATCATTATTTCTGAAACAAACTACAGAACTATTATTATTTAGAATTTAAAATAATCTAAACAGATGAATTTAAACTACACAAAACATCCTTTACCGTATCCATAAAATACTGCATGGTACAAAAAACAATTACATAGAACATCAAAACGACTTTTTGTATCTCATTTTTGAAGCTCGAAATGCCCTTTATTTTTAAATTCAAAGTTCAAGAAGTAATTGCTGTCATTAAAATAAGATTTCCAGTAAATTAAATGACGGAATTGAAAACCGTTGTATATTCCTTCTTTTGAGCTACTGAATGTTCAGTGTAATGATAGTAATTACTTCTTGAAATTTATTACTTCTCGACTGTTTATTGATGGAACTATTTTATTTATCTAAAACTAAACCTGAACATTGAATTATAAAGTAAAAAGAAAGCAGTTGTACGTGTCGATTACAGATTAGAATAGGGGTATATCAGCGATATAATGGATTAAAAAATATATTTGAAACTATTTAACGTTATCCTACAACTGCATTGCAACTAGTTTTTGTCGACTTTGCAAAAGGTAGTAACTTCGTGTAACTAGCTAGTAACTTCGTGTCAGTTTTGGTCCAACGTAATTTTAAGCTACTTATATTTGGCATCCTAACTCATTATTTTAGCTTCTCAAGTTATTTTTTTTGAAAACGAAGCAAACCATTAAAATTTTTTAAAACTTCATTAAATGAAGAATTATCTGCAAAATCATTTAATAAATTCATTGCAATGTGAATTCCTCCAATATAAGAGAACAACAAGAAATTAAAAACATTAAAAGTTCTATTACAGTAGAGAGTTCAATTGCTCAATTGAACAGAATCAAAAGCTTAATGTATTTAACGTAAAATAGTTCGCCAAATATGCATTTCATGCAATTAAAAAAACAATAAAATTTCCATAGAATGTAAAATATAAACGAGCATGACGACGACAGTAACGATTTATTTTTTTTTTTTTCGCTGAGGGGGAAAATTAACTTATAAATCATTAAACACATGTCATCAAGCATCAGTGTACCTTCAATTTACAGCAAAATTTCATTTTACTTCAATATTTAAAATTTAACAGCATAACTAGTACCCATTTACAATCTGATTAATATTGATTTTGGATTTTTCATTTTCGTTGAAGATTTTTTTTTTGAAAAATACTATAAAAAACTTGAAATTCGTTTCACTTTAGTTTATCAGAATGTTTTCTTCGTGGAATGATATGAATTATCCATATCCATCCAAATTTGTAACTGTCACTGAAGTCTGTTTTGAGCCAAAGTGTTAAGGAATTCTTAGCCAAGAAACTCATTTACACAGCTTGGCTCAGATTTCCTTGACACTCATTCACCCATAAGTATTCCTGGAGGCGAATTTAATCAACACTGGATTCTGCTTAATTCTTCAACCGCTTTACGTCATTTGAAGATCAGAAGCTACAAATTCACAGCATCCATTACTTCTTCCTCAATTCCGTTGCACTTGCTTAAATTCTTGATCACCTTTGCAGTGCAGGACACTCTATGTGATATTGGGCACGTATTCACTTTTTTGTTTCAATCTTCATTCTTCATATTACCTGACATCTTGATAGCAAATACAACAGAACCTCATTTATACGGCTTCCATTTACCCGTTTCTATGGTTTATCCGAATCAAATTAGTTCAGTTAAAAAAATAGCTTCACTAAAATAATAATTTAAAATTGTAATGGCAAGAAATGAACTATAAATTCACCTAATATTCGCTTTTTATCTCGCTTAAATGTAAAGCTCCAGCACAGGTAGCACAATAAATAATAGTAATGTAACAAAATGGCGTAATTGAAACGTCAGTTCGACAAAACTGCAGCTGAGCTATAGGCGATAAAGTTGATATGTTTCCGAGAAACGATCCCATAGTTTTTTCACATAAAGCACAGATTTTACTGTAATAAAATGTAAGTTACTGTACTAACGTTCTGTACTAACGTACTGTAAAACGTTAATGTAATAACGTTCCACTTAGTCCGGGTAGGTAAGGTTGTACTACAAATAGTTTCCTGATTATTCTTAAGAAAATAACATTTGTCTAATCAGCAAATTTAGGGTAATCTATTCAGTGTTTCTTGCGCATACGTTTCGTACTTTTAGAAACAATTAACTTTTAAAGTGTTGAAAATAAACAAAAACCTGAAATTGGAATTGATCTAACCACAACAGTTCAGAAATGTTAACTCAAGAATAAAAGGAAGGAAAAAAATAGGTGGAAGACATGATGGAAATAGATTTTCATAGATTCTTTGCTCTTTTCTTTGTCAGCTTACCTTGTTAACTTTTGAGAAAAATCTCCGGTTTCAACAATATTTGTTAGTACATACAACCTATATCCTCTATTCCAAGAATAAATATTCTTGGTTAAACTTGTCTCATGCTTCGTTTCCGCTTGAAGCAATATTTATTCAGTTTTGAATAATTTACGAGGGGAAAATCGGCACTGCTAGAAAATTTAATTCTTCCTTATTTCTGATAAAACAAGCAGTAAGCAAATTTAGCTCGGGCTTACTTAATTATAAAAGTGTTTTTTATTCAAAATGTATATTTTGCATTATATTTTAGCATTAAAATCTATTCTTGAGAAGATCGAATTGTTTAGCTTGTTTTATGAGAAAAGATTAATTCTTAAGAATAGATTAATTCTAAAGAAAAAGTAATGACATAGGAGACAAATTTCAGTCTTACAACAATAAAACGGGAAAAAAAAAAACACTATACATGTTTGACTTTTTAAAATGCAAAAAAGAAGAAAAAAAACCAGAAGAAAAACCAGAAATATCTGAACTCTTAACATGAATTGGAAAAATATTAAATTCAATAAAAAAAAAGTCTAAAAGTTTAAAATGTTTCGAAAATCGTGACTTTTTGAGCACAAAATTTATGAAGAGATGAAAACCGTTTTTTTTTTTTTTTCTTCCTATTTTTAAAATAATATTGTTTTTGGTTTTGTGCCTGCTTAGTTTAGTTACAGTTTTCATCAAAAAACCTATACATTGCTATATCTTGTATATGATGAAAATAGTTGGCACTTAGCGCCCTGAAAAATGTGCTAGTTTTATTGATTCTCTTTTTAGTTGACGTTTTTAAAAAGGTGACACTTTTGTTGAAGTTGAAACATTTAATAATTGTATTTTTCTTGTTAGGTTAATTTAGGGACAGCAATTAAATTATTAATTACATCAACTGCAAAGCATTAATAACTCTTACGGAATCTGTCAAGACTAAAGTAATCTTTTGTTTTGACCTTAATTTAACATTGTCATTTTTGCTAAAGCTTGTGGTTATGATACCTCCATCATTTCATAAGTGCTGAGAAAAGTTGTGTTCAACAAAAATAAATCGAATACAAATTTTAACTGGAAAACGAAATATTCCAGTGAAGACGAAGAAAATGTAACAAAAGCCTATATAGGTTTTAGTTATATTTGCACACATACACACTGGCCTAACTATAAAAAAAAATACTGTAACTACTAAAAAAATCTCTGAGAAATTGGAATTCCATAAACTTTTTTATAGGTGGGGCAAACCTAACCTGGAAGCATTGTAAAGGCTACGCAGATCTTAACCGAAGCTTTACGACGCTGCCGGGTTAGGTTTGCCCCAACTGTAGTAATGACACTATTTCTTCTTAAATAACATTGACAGCGTTACTAAAGACGAAGCTGCATTGTAACTAAAAATTGTCACGGAAGTCCAGTTTCCAAGAGATTTTCCAGTAGTTACTGCAGCAGTGCAATGAACATGGATGCATCAGTTAAGTGGCAAAAGAAAAAGAATAGGTATGGTGGTCTTTTTTTAAATTAGTCTCAAAATTAAGTCATTTGTTTTTTCAATAATTATCTGTACTTTCAGAAAGAGAGAGTAATTTACGATCTTAAGATAGAATTTAAAACAGCGCATGCTCTTTCGCAACAATATGTCAATATACATATGTAATGAAATACCAAAGTTGGAGGTTACTGTTTTATGGAATTATGTTTGCGTATTGCTTATTTTTTACTATTAACTAGCTCAGTTGTTACCGAAAATAATGCACAAGCAGATAAATTACAAAAAAAAAAAAAAAAAAAAACATCGAACTGCTTCCAAAATTTGTAATTAATTCATAAACTACAAATAACAGAACTTGTGATGTATTTAGTATCTCTCAGTTTCCAAATTTAATTTGAAGGTACAGTATAAAAATCATGCAAACTAAATCAATATAATAATTAAATATAGGTAAATAAATTAACTTAATTTTAACGAAACTATTTAAAACCTTGCTTCACTCAATCCATCACACCAAAGCAGATGTGAAGACATCTTTTTCAAGCATAAAGATAGATCATGCTGAATAAATTTAATATGTGCCAAACAGAGTTAAATTACTTTCAAAACTAGCTCAAGCAACTTCTTCAAATTCGAGAGAAGATTAAATAATAAATAAAAATCAAGGATTGAGCAGGTTCAAAAAAAAAAAAAAAAAATTTGTTTGTTTCAGTAGTTTACCTGAGCTTTATGCATTCCATTTTTTTTCTTTGAAACAGTGTTCTACTTGATTGAGCTGAATGCTTTCCAAATCACTTTGAAGTGGGATAATGTTGATTAAATGCTATCAAATGAATGTAAAAAATTTTTTTTGAAAAGTCATGGACAGGGTTCGCCAAGCCTGATCGGCGCCGTCGTGCAAATGTCTCGTGAGCGCTTCTATGCTCTGGCGTTCAGGGAAAATATAGTTAACACCTGAAGGGAGGTTTTATAGACAAATACAAAATGGAAAAAAATACGTTTGGCATTTAATTCATATAAAATATAATGCGTGAATATTAACTATGGAACATGGTGTTTTTTTTTACTCCATATCTCGATTTTTCTTCGAGTTCAGAAGCTTCTCTGATATGCCAGTAATGCGTTTTGGAAAAGAAAAATATTTTAAACATCGAAGTTAACGCAACTTTGAATATTTATCTGATCTCTAAGTGATGCATAATTAATAAAACTTTTATGCCTGTCAAAACATGACAGCAGGGGGCAGTGGCGCAAATAGAAAACAGATTTAGGGGGGGGCACATTGAAAGAAAAATCTCTGTTAAAAAGAGGGGATCCAGGATTTCTCCTCGGGAAAATTTTGAAATTTGTAGTTTTAAAAACGCAATATTAAACAATCTTTGGTGATGTTTCAGGGGGAAAAGGGTACAAGAGACTCCGTTGAAATTTGTAGAAGTTGAAGCTTTAAAATGTGATTAAAAGTCATATTTCTTGACGTTAGGAACAAGGGATGGAACTCTAAGATTCCACCCGACGTTTTTTTTTTTTTTCTTTTTGAAAAATAGATAGAAATTAATTCCCCTTCTCTCTCTCCTATCTTTTGAAATTGAACTTCCCAAAACGCAATTGTTGGCAACTTTGAAGACTTTTACAAGAAGAGGATTCTAAAGCTCCCCCCCCCCCTGGAAAATTCTTCAAAATTAAATGAGATTAGGAGGAAGAGGTTCAGAGGCTTCACTTAAATTTTTCGTAAGTCATCTTTGAAAAACTTATTTTTTATGATATTAAAGGAAGGCCGTTCTGAGGCCCTAGCCCGAATATTTTCTAAAATTTAAATTTTAAAAACGCGATTGTAAGATCATATTTGGTAACATTAGGGCCGGCAATCTTTCGAAATTGAAGCTCCAAAAACGCAATTTTAGGCTATTTTCGAATGCAGTTTCAAGTGATCTTGTTTGGTATTCGGGGGCTTTCCTTGGAAATTTGCGAAATTGAACATCTGGAAACGAAATTTGAGATGCTCCGTAATGCTTTCGGGGGGGGGGGGTGAGATTCGGAGGAGTAGCATTTTAAGACTTTCTTATTTTCAGACGAAGTAGAAAAAAGAAAAATAATGAAGAAAAGAGAAAGAAAAATAGGACGGAGGGGGACGAGTAGCTGACCCAATTAGCTGTAACTATTGAAAATTTTTAATTCTAAGATTTCTTTTTAAAAATTTTAGAGTTTTACCTCAACATAATTATTTTTTCCTTATTAAAATCACTTTGCTTTCCAAAGACGCGTTTTTTTTAATTATCTTCCTCTTCCATAATGAAGAATATTTTTGAAAAACATTCCAATCGGCATTTTGGAGGGGAAAGGGCATGGGATGGAGCAACCAGAAGGGTGTCCTGTTGATCCCCCCCCCCATCTGCTTGCGCCACGGAGCAGGAGGGTACTGTTTATATTTCTAAATTGAAGGATATTGTAGAGGATATTTCACCTTAAAATCTGAAACTAGGATCTAAATTACGGAATCGTTAAAAAGGCATTGAATCTAATATCTGAAACAAACACATTGTTCAAAGTTTTTTCTTTAACTTAATGCACAAATAGTTGAAGAAAAAAGGGGTAGGGAAATCGAGTAATTATGGTCAAGTCGTTACTTTTCGGAACTAAAATATTAACCTTAATTATTGTCTACAATATATGTGTATTATGCACAAATAAATGATATGTAAATGTGCTTACCGTATTTTTTGTGTGTGATAACATAAAAAATATACGGTACAGTGAAATTACCACGAACAATAGTTGAAAATCACAAAAAGACATATTGCACAAATTTAATAGACTACATTCACTGTAAGAACCAAAATGGGGAATAGCAAATTTCTTGCGCTTCGTATGCTCAACCATGTAAAATTATAAACATATCGAAATAGCATTCCTAGCTCCAAATATGAAGCAAAATGCAAAAGTATGCATTAATAAGCATCATGTGTCTTCACTGTAAACGACTGAGTTTTTGAATAACATGTTTAGACGCTACAAGGCAATAATTTTTCTTTTTAGATAGGCAACGAGGAGGATTGCTTGTTTTAATGAGCATTATAATTTCACCGCAACTATTAGATATAATGAAAAATTCAATTTTATTTTTTTGGTTGGTGGAGCTCGGCGCCTTTTAGACTCTGGCACCGTCGTGCGCCGCACGACCTTGCACATAGAGACGGCGCGGCCCTGGTCATAGATTGAGCTAGTTTTGATACTAAACACATAATATATAAGTATATGCCTTCTTAATAAACATGAAGACCTGCTGTATGATTTAAAAAAGTACACAAAATTTCTCACCGTTTTACTGCCTCGAATTTTCAGTAACACTTACCTAAAAAACAGAAATAAACAAACTTAAAATACATATAAATTAAATGAAAATATGAAGCATAGTTAATCAACTAAAATCATGAAAATATTGATAGTGTAACTCATTCACATTGCATTAAAAAGGAACATTATTTTTTATGTATTAAAGCATACATTGCAAAATCATTTTCATTTATTTTCTTTACACTATTCCCGTGACAGGGGACGTGCGGTCTCACAGACTGCTCAAAAGTTCATGCCACCAATTTTTTTTTTAGTCCGATTGAATGGTTTTTCCTCGTAGCTTTTTGTTCTGTGACTTTGAACACCCCCTTGCTTATCAGTATATTTTGGCAAGTGCATCTGGTTAAAATTTCATTGCATTCTTTAATAGCGGTCTGTGAACCTCATCTCCCTTTCAGTTTACAATTTTCGGCAGTAGTAGACATGGCTCTTAACGTTAGAACCGCGGTGTGGATTTATTGTTCTTATCCATGTTATGCGGAAGAAAGGCAAATTATTACAGATAAGGTTGAGAGCTGTTTTAAATGACTGAAATATTTCTGGAAATACGACGCAATATACTAATGGTTGAGGTGGTGTCGAAATCTTCCTATGTTGTGATATAGTAAATTTTCTGATATTAAAATGTTCTGTATATATTAAATAACTAAAATAAATCTCTAATAATTAATAGTTTAATTTTAATTACGAGTAGTGAATTATTTACTGCAGCATGTAAATTTTCTCAGAAACCTTAAGGCTTTAGTAAAATTTCATCCAAAAAGGTATGTTTCAGATGAAAAACTCATGATTTTTTTTTTCCTGCTAATAAAAGTTCAGAGACCATCTAAGAGAAAATACAGGAATATATCTTAATTACACGATTTTTCAAAAAAATAAAAATAGAGCGGTATCTGAGATCTCACATCCCCCTGTTATATCCGAATTTTTCACCTCCCCTGTTACAAGTTAAATGGTGTGAATTCTTCATCCCCATATAGACAACAGCAGGGCATGTCCACGAAAAACTTCGAAAAACACGGGGAAAAAATAATGAATGAGAGATAATGATCCTTTTGCATTTGAAAACCAGAATTTGCGCGTTCAAAGTATCGAGTTTTCCTTTGAACACTACTGCTTCTGAAAAAAAAAAAAACTATGCAGCATGTCGGCACGTAAATATCAATATCTTCTAGACATAACATCCGACTGCACCCTCTATCTTCTTTCTCTTATTTTTGGTTTAGTCGGGAAAACAAAAATATGAACCGCTTGAAGACCGCTTCTCACAACTTACTCACGCGAGTCCAGATTTCAACCTATGCAGCTACTAAAACTAAATATGTACTGAAGAAGGCGCGATGCTGAGCATAATATTAGACTCTGAAAACAATATAAAATTAAACAAAATACATAAAAATGCAGCTAACTAAAACAAACCCAATTTTCACATTATTTCGATGCTCAATTTTGAATTTTAATCGTTTTGTTACTTATTGAAGTATGCGTGTTCAATTTATTTGTTGTAATAGTTTTTTTTTTAAGTTGTAATAGAACTTCTTTTAAATAGCTATATTCCCTTCTTAATAGTAATGATAATTAGTATAATTCAATTGACTACACTCTAATACAATGAGTAATTTAATGAAGGGGCACTCTAATGAAATTGCTTCTCTAATGAAAGGGGAAATCTATTCATTAGACTGTATAGTAAATTCTATGTACTCTAATAAAGAAGATCCTCCCTCCATTTTGGATCATGAAAGGCATGAGCTGGTTAAAAAGGTTGAGAAGCCCTGTACTAGATGATGTCTGAAACTGAAACGTAGAAACTGACTCAGAACTGTGACTTATCAGTTATTTAAAGGCTGCTCTAAACCAATGTTTCGATTTTAAGTATAATGAGCTAATTCTCAAGTTTGGTTGCGTCTTTATACGATTAGTTTCATGATGTCATTTTTTCTGAGACTTCTGCTGTCCCCATACTCTTAATATAAACTCTCTATATACTCATCTATGAAATACTTTTATACATTACAAAAACCTCGTTGTAACGTTGTAACCACACCGCAACCCATTGTGATCTGTTTTATGCCGGTTTTAAGAAAATTTTCAAATATGGTTGCAATGCACATTGAAATTTTTTTGAGCCCTTACATTTTAAATCAATGTACGTTCAAAAAAATACAAATATTCCTTAAACTTGTTTCCCTTTAATTACAATCGCGTATTTTAGTGTGTATATAGATATTTATATTATTGTTTTAAAAACATTTCTGCACCGCATACGGATTGAAATGGGATGTAATCAAAATTTTATCGCTCTGAGAATTTCAGGGGATAGTTCAATAACAAAAATGATGATGCTGTTTATAATTTATGAATAAATTAATTCAATAACTTTCAATTTCTTTAACTTTTATAATCAAACGATGATCTAAGTGATGTGCATGAGTTGACAGAGATAAATTTAAAAATTAAATACAATAACCGAAGATTCAATCGGCTACGAAGGCGTAAGTAAGCGAATAAATAAATTCAAAACTTTTTCTTGAAACCTATACTATTTCAATATGAATATAAATTTCATGTCGTTTTTTAATCACCCACATAGCTATCGATGGTGATTAAATTCGCTATTTTTTCATTCAATTTCTAGATATTTCGAAAGAAAAATGGCGTTGCTAATGCCCACATCCGATGGCATATATATATATATATATATATATATATATATATATATATATATATATATATATATATATATATATATATATATATATATATATATATATATATATATATATATATGTGTGTGTGTGTGTGTGTGTGTGTGCTTAGAATGTGATGAAGACTTGAGTTTTTCTACCGGTTCAGTTGCACATTTCATTTTTTTTTTTTAATTTGTATTTTGTTTAATATTTTTTCACTTGATGCTGATCAATCAAGCAATAGTGAAGAAGATCGAAAAAGGCTTGCAATTCAATTTTTAAAAGCAAGATGAACATTCTTTTAAAACAAACCATTCTAGAAGAAAATGGACGAGAAAACTAAAAATTAATGCTTATAATACTTCATCAATATTTTGTTCGAGATAAAAACCTAAAAATATTTCAAAAGCATTATTAATTTATTGTATACTGTAATGATCTGACTTAAGAAAATCGTGTTCTAGTACTCATTAACGTCAATACGTCAATCGAAAAGTTTTGGGGCCCGTCACAATAAACTGTTGGGTTCCTTTTTCAATTATTTTTAACGATCTGTTTTTTAGAAATACGTATAAACTATGAATAATTATAGACATCACTATTCTTCATTGACATCTTGTAGAAGGATTTTATTATAATTTCGCAATGTAACATAGTCATTTTTACTATCATATAGCTAAAGACAATCATTTAAATAAGCTTTGTGAAAAATTAAAAATTGTTTTTAAAAGCGTTGGATTTCAGGGCGTACTGGCGAAAGAATATCTAAGGAAGGGTTTCTTATCCTTTCAGTTTCTTTGCCACCCCTCTACTTTAAACCCTGATGTGAGGTTACGCCCACGCCACTCTTTTCAACATTTGTAGTCAATCTAAGCATTAAAATCAGATCTGCTGTGGGAAGGCAAAGCACTTTATCTCCAGAATCGAGTTTTTGAGTTATTTCAAAAAAAAACGCGTTTTGGATTCCATACTAACAATAGGGACATTTTGGAGTTTTTCGCGAAATTTTTCGCATTTTTCGTGGTTCGTTTTTTTTTTTTTCTGTGGAAAACAAATGAGCAAGATTTTACAGTAAAGCTTAAGTACAATAGATGACAAAATTGCAATAAAAATTAAAAAGTTCCAGATACTGCGTTTTACCTTCCCTTGGTAGATATTCTGAAGTATATTCAGTAAATTACCGCCCAAGCTCAGTCACTTTCCTATGCCGGGCTGTTGAGTGCTAATAAGCACGAAACTGCAGTCCTCGGCTGGAAATGACTGAGTTGGCGGTGTATTTCATGTATTCTGAAGTATGTTTAAGATACTCGAAGCTCGGTATTAAATGAAAGTTCAAATTTATTCACATGGAAAAAAAATAGGGTGTCCCAAAAGAATCGAAAAAAACTCTGCATATCAGGAGTACATAAAAACTACCCTAAGAAGCGTACGTCACTTCCGGTGCAAAAAAAAAAACCTTTTTTGAACGTATCAACAGCAGTATACGTACATTACGTATAACAACAAATACGTGTAATGACGTTTTAAACATCATCTGGAAAGATATGCAAATACTGTTGTTGATGTGTCCAATCAAGTGCTTTTTTCTTGCACCGGCAGTGACGTCATACTTTGTTTTTCGTATTTTTCTCATAAACTATGGATCGTACAGGAACGCTTTTTTTTAAGCAGTTTTTATGTACTCCCAACGAGGAATCTAGCTGTGCAGAGTTTATGCGGTCGCTTTGGGACACCCTGCGCATTACTATACAATATTTTTTTCTGAACATGTTATTGTTAGAACAGATGAAATCCAAAACCCAATGAAAGAAATACACATTTTTTTAAGCTAATCTGGGTTGTAGTTGAAATTAGCGGGAATTTCTGTTTGAAATGTGTTTAAAAGACTATATCAGATTAAAATATTTTTCTATGTTCCTAAACATAGGAACATAGAAATTAATTATTAAGTACCACACTGTAAAAAAAAACTGTAAATTTTGAAGAAGTTATCCGTATTTTTTACCGAAAAAAACTGTTCGTAATAAAATACAGGATTTCTCTGTTTTTTTGAATCTGTAACCGGTTATACCTTGTTTTTCTTCGAATCTTCGAAATTTCGCCCGCGTGTTTGGATTTTGGTTCTCGTGCTCGAGTTTTTGATCTTATATTTATTTAAAGCGAGTAAGTCTTAAATCGTTTGCAACTTCCATTTCATTGCATCCTAATCAATATTTTATTATTATGTTTTTTTTGTCATCTGTTACAGAGGCATATTGGGAAATTTACCTTTCTATACATGTATTTCGTAGTAGTATAGTAAATATTGAAATGTATTTATGAAAGTATAGTTTCATTTTTTAATCTTCATAAAATAATAAATCAGCTTGAATAAATAATAAAAATACGGAAGATTTCTGTAAAATAAACGGAAGAAAACTGGCGTCCTGGCTGACAGTTTTTTTCCGTAAATTTTACGGATTTTTCTTACAGTGCATGCATATGTTGCACCTTGGTACGTGTCCTGTGCTACAATAGGTTTGGCTGTCCCGGGGAACAATCACCACGCGGTTTAAGGAAAACCAAATTGGTGGTCAATTTCGATGCACTATCATTATTGTCACATAACCAAAATATTTGAAATACTTCTCATTTGTAACAAAATAAAATTCAGCTGATTAGTTTTACAAATATAAAGACAGTAAATGAAATGAAAATAAAGAAAATATTTATTTTGGAGTCATGAAATTTTCTTTCCCTCACAAAATCATCAATTTAACCTTTTTTGATGCTTGTTGTTACTATGGTACCATTTAGTAGTGAAGGTTACTATTAAATATTACCAAATACATGGCTGCTAAAAATAGACTCTTAGAAATTAGCAGCGTTCCAAGGTACATCACTCTCCCGTAATATGTGAAAATACAGTTATTTTTTATTATTTTTTGCTTGTTTACTAGTAGACTTTTAAATGTATTTCAACATTTCCAGTCTTATATCGAATAATTATTTACTTCAGTAAGTTACCGCCCTATCGCCAGGGCTAAGCAGAAATACATGAAATACACGACCAACTCAGTCATTCCAGCCGAGGACTGCAGTTTCGTTCTTACTAGCCCTCATCAACCCGGATTAGGAAGTGACTACTACCAGTGCTATTAGCTACCAGTTTATTAGGCACTCTTGGCTTCCTTAAGAGGTTTTCCACCTCCAGCTCATGAGTGCTAATAAGCACGAAACTGCAGTCCTCAGCTGGAATACTGAGCTGGCGGTGTATTTCATGAATCACTTACTTCTCATAACATTATTCTTTTTTGCACTGATTCTTTGCTTAAAATCCAAATTTAAAACTATCATTTTCCTGCAAAAAATTAACTTTGTTTAAGCATTTAAAATGCCTCAAAATATTTCGAGCTAATATATTCTCATGTCATTATGTCGTTTAATTATTATAAAATCTCTAAAATGGAGCCTAATGATAAAAAAAGTCTTAAGATAGCAGAGTGTTAAAGCCTTATGCCTATTTTTTCGTAAAACATAACGTTTAGGAAAAGGATAAGATCAAATAAAGATAACTCAATCCATTTTTATTATCTTGCCTTTTGGATTTTCAGAAAATTAATAAAATTTCTTTGTTTTATGTGAGGGACAATGAAATATTCATGAAACAAAACAGTGGCTGAATAATTCAAAAATTTTCTTTTGCATTTGAATCTTAGTATTTGTTTCAGTATTTTTTGCAGTGGTTACTCTATGTTTAATTTATATTTATACGCTGCTTCGAGCATTAAAATTTAAATTACAGAAATCGCTTGGATACAGTAAAACGAAAATGCTCTATTTTTCAAAGCATCTTGCATATTGTTAAAAAAAATTGTAGCCTTTTAAAACAGTCTTAATTAATCGGAGAATGTTTCGAGTATTTATTTTTTTCATAAAATGCTAATCATATAAATATTAATTAACTTCTTAGCCACATATGACAAAAAAATAGATAGCTCTGATTTTACTTATCTTGTAGTTTTTTATATTTGTTGTAAATCTAAAAAACTCCGCATTGTATTAATATGAATCTTTTAAAAGTTTCATGGTTGAATTAGAATAAGTGAATGCATAAAATTTTATTTCAAATTGCCAAAATAATAACACTGTGTGACATAACTTTTCTAACATTAATTAGCATTTTATACACAGTTGAGAGTCAGGAAATTCTCAGCGAGATCTGATCAAATTTATCCTAATGGTTAGTAACGAAGCCTAAAACATTTCGCATAGTGTTAGTGTTGATAGTTCATAGGAATCATAGTTGAATTAGTATAAGTTGACAAATGAAATACGGTGATGCTTTTACTCAGATAATTAGTAACTAAGTTAACAACATATACTATGTATTTGTTAAAATAATAACCAAGAAGGCAATAATTTTTCGTTGGTTGTAAAACGAGTCTTGGATCAGTGATGGATATGTAATCAAAAATGATAATAAGGTTGAGAAAGCATTAATTCGTTTACTAATCACTGCTAAAAAAATCTTGACATTTTACGGTAAAAGTTACTGCCATCCATGTTACCAGTAACTTTTACCGTAAAATCCTATATCAGTGTGAAATTTTACGGTAGAATAAGCGAGAGTTAAAAAAAAAATGCGAGCAGCGGGATCTCGAGACCTTCGGATTGACAGGCAGCTTTGCTGCCCACCATACCAGTTGGGACACGTGGCGTGAGGGGAAACAAGAT
Organism: Uloborus diversus; assembly: GCF_026930045.1. Classification (NCBI taxonomy): domain Eukaryota; kingdom Metazoa; phylum Arthropoda; class Arachnida; order Araneae; family Uloboridae; genus Uloborus; species Uloborus diversus. The sequence continues at coordinate 35,484,549 of NC_072732.1, forward strand.
GGTATTTGCTTCGCACTGTACGTCACATGGTGTATCAATTGGCGCTGCAATCGTTAATTTTTCTTCGGTACAATTTCCCTAAATTTTTCTACTGTAAACACTCTATTTTACAGTAATATTTACAATAAAAGTTGCCTGAATTTTTAACAATGTTAAGGGGTCTAAGGACCTTTAAACTTCAAAATTTTCGATTTTCTGGAAAAAATATATGTTATGCACAGTTTAATTCTGAACAATTTGATACCTTATTTATTACTATACGCCAAAAACTTTTCCAGTTATTGTAAAAATGCCTAAACTTTCCCCATGGAGATTTATGTTAACAGTAGCTGTTTAAGCCTCAGGTGCCGGTTTCTTCGGTTTTCTCGTTTTGCGCGCATGATATCTCAGAAAGTTTCTTATATATGTCCGTAAAACTTTTAATGTATGTTTATCTGGTTTATATTTATGACCTAAACCTAAATTTATTTATTTTTTTTAAATTATTTATTTATTTTTTTGAAATTTGGTAAGTTAATATCGAAAATTTACAAACTTTTGGGTAAAAAATATTTATTTTTAAATATTAACTTTAATTTTCTAGTTGAAATTCAGGTTCAGATCGTTAAGATGTATCAGACAAATATGCATGAAAAGTTTTACGGAAATATATAAGAAACTTTCTGAAATATCATGCGCGCAAAACGAGAAAACCGAAGAAATCGGCACCGGAGAAAAAGAGGCTTAAACAGCTGCTGTTAACATAAATCTCTACGGGGGAAAGTTTACGCATTTTTACAATAACTCGAAAAGTTTTCGGCGTATGGTAATAAATAAGGTATCAAATTGTTCAGAATAAAATTATGCATAACATATACTTTTTCCAGAAAATCGAAAATTCTAAAGATTAAAGGTCCTTAGACCCAAACAATAAAGCAACTAGTTAAGGATGAGAAACGTGATTTTGACAGAAGGGTAGTTCTCATGTGCGCTTCCTATCTCTTTTTTCCTAAATGTTTAATCGACAAGCTTTCAAGTTCAATGGATAGGTACGATTATTGGACATTATACATTATGTTATGAGTAAAAAGAGGTGAGCTACAAGTAATTTATACGAAGAAAGGAATTAAATTGCGTATTAGACGAAAATAAGAATCTAGAGTAGATATCTGACCCAAACCACGATTAAGAACTTAAACTAACATAAGCTTTGTGTAAATATTTTAAGAGTTATATTACGAGCTGATAAAACGATATGGGCTAGTTGAACGGTGAATAACAAAAGAAAAAGAAAATGAGTAGGAAGAAGGACAAATTCTGTGAAATACTAATGATCATAGTTAGATCAAAGTGATGTGCATGAAAAATGCGTATTTGGTGAACGATGTATGAGGGAAAAACAAAAAAAAAATGTTTTAGAACTTAGAACACATAAGAAGTAATAGCTTTGATTTGGTTGGTGTTAATATAGCACACTAACATGGAGATAATACAGGTTAGATATTTAGTAAAACTATAAGTGATAAAAAAAAATAAAAAAACAGGGAAAAATAGGGAAGCAGTAGCAATAGAAAAATAATAGTAGTTAGCCAAATATTAATTCTTAGAATTGATGACAAAAGACAATCATAAATTGTCCACACATGGGGATAAATACTACATAGAAACTATATCATGAATTGAAGTCAGTTGAAGTGTAATCTTTCACACATGTTTGATTTACGAGCATACAGATTAGTTTTTGTTGTTAATCTTCTTAATATATAAAAATCTTCTGTGCGGACGTTTGTCACCATAAGGCTTTTAAATGGCTGGACCGATTTTGATCAAATCTTTTGTGTGTAATTGAATTGTGGCAAGCATGGTTTTGAAGCGCGATGGATCGAATGGGAAACGTTTTTGTTAATTAATTAATTAATTTAAACATTGGATGGCTATATCTCCCAAATGATTAATATTTATTTTAATCTATTATTGAGCGAGAACTGAAATAAATATTTAACCCGTTGCCAAAGGACAATAAGAAAGCCAGCTCTGCTTTTTGTAATGAAATTTCCCTCTGTGATGTGTCAATTGAGAATAGATAAAACGTAGAGAGGGAGAGTGAAGCCTTCATTTCTTAAAAACAACGATTTTAGGTCCCGAGATATATTTTAAAGTAAAGTAGTGGAAGGTTCACGCAAAACGTGTGTTCTGTCATCGTAGTTGAACTATGTGACCGGATCGGTGCTTTAGGTTTTCCTAACTAAATGATCAGAAAAGTATCGTGCCCAGCAACATTTGTTTCTCGGCTGAAATCCATCTGAGTTTTGGCACCAATGTCAAGAATACTTTAATAATAAACTGATTAGTTTGATAATCCTTAAAGGTTAAGATGATAGAATTTAAAGACGAAACAAATTTTATTTTCGTCCAGATAAATTACAACAGCGTAGTTCTGTACACAAAAGATCAGTGCAGTGGAAGATCTTTATCTTTGGTGAAAAGAACAAATTAGGCAATATTTGAAGTTTTAAAAGTTTTCGTGCAAAAGATCGGACCGCTAATCGGTCGGAGTTAGCTTCGCTCACTGATCCGCTGGATTACAGTAACGTGGAGGCTTGGCGACTTTGGCTTTAAATCATAGAGTTGGGTGATCATTTGTTTACATTTTGAAGCTACTGTTAATGTAATTTATTGTATTTTTTGTTTATTTGGCGAAATATTTCGAATTGCAAAGAATTGTTTTTCGTTTTTAAAGAGTGTTTCGTCACTTTGATTGAAGAATGTATTTATTTTACATCGGGGGAAGGGGAGGGGGGGGGTGATTTTCGCTTATTCAAAGAACTGTTTTTACCTTTATCATTTTTTTAAACGATATCCTTTCGATTGTTTTATTCTTTTTCATATGGGGAATATTGCAGCGGGATTTTCCGTTGGTTCTAGATGGGTAGTTAGTTTTTTACACTTAATATCTGAGGACGGTTCTTATCCTATGAGTATGGCTGAAGGAACAAACCATCAAGCACGGGAGAAAAAATAGTTAATAAAACAACTGCCGAGTGGGGATTAGATAAATCAAGTTGTAATAAATGTACGTATTCTGACACTAAGCAGCTTAAAACATTTTCTTTTTACTTATTTTTTTTTAACAAAACGGATCAAACATTTGATAGTTTATGGAAGTTTTTTAACTTTTCAACTTACAAATTTTGAACAGAAACACGTCTGTCGGGTCCTCTAGTCATACAATAAAAACTTAATCACCACGCTACTATTATCTTATAAAAGGAACACGAGTTTAAAATTCGAAAAAGTTTCAGAAAGATGGTTTCACACTACTTTTGTAACACAGTTGGTCAATTAAACGTTTGAAAATGTTCAACATAATTCGGTCTAAGTAGGTTAATAAAAGAGAACTGAGAAAAAATATTGTATGGTTGAGTGTGAAGAATGGTTGGGTGGGAAACTTGGTTGAGCTTTGGTAGGTTGGTTTAGAAACGAACTGATGTGTGCATCACATGACTTCCTTTTACTCCAATTTAATGCCGTTCCCCGATTACTAGCAATTTTAATGTGACTCAATTGTTTACTCTCTAAATATCACCAACAGTGGCAAAATTGAAACCGAATTAAAAAAAAAATCGCCAAATTTGTCGCCAAGTTCGCGATAAAACTTGGCGAACAAAAGACTGGCGATATATCGCCAAGTGTCCGACAAATTATAACACCACTTGAGTTTACATCTAAATTAACAATGATTTCCCCCAAAAAAGGGGCAAAAGACCACCTAAGGAACATCCGAATGCAACCAAAAGTAAAGGTGAACAACTAGACCCCACTAGGAGTCTACGTACCAAATTTCAACTTTCTAGAACATACCGTTTTTGAGTTACGCGAGATACATACGCGCATACACACATACACACATACATACATACGCACATACATACGTACATACGGACGTCACGAGAAAATTCGTTGTAATTAACTCGGAGATCGTCAAAATGGATATTTCGGGTGTCTGTACGTTCCTAGGCATATATCCACGTGTGGCCGGGTTGAAAAAAAAGCTCAAAATTCATTCGGGGATGAGAAAAATGGAAATTAAGGCCGATTTTTGAGTGAAAATTTCTTTTCCTCTTTTGTAAAAGGAAGTAAAAAACAGTTGGGGCTTTCGTTGGTTTTCGTAGGAAAACTTAAAATACCGAAAAACCTCTCAGTTGAGCTAACGCTGAGGAAAAGTCGCTTGGATAATTAACAAAGAGTGTCAGTCCACAACATTATGAACCTTAAATTTTAAATAATGTTGTTCAGCTGTTAGATAAAACTTTTGTAACAATTGGCGGAGCTTGTAATCAAATGTAGATGTATATAAAATTTACAAATAATTTCATCCGATTGAATGTTTTAGTAATTACTGTCTAACCACGGATTGTATGGAAAGGAAAACATCCGGTTTACACGCGGAAATGGAAGCATCTATAAGTTTTCAGGGATGTCAGATTTTGCAGATGTATGTTAGCCTCTCAATTAAGCAGAGTCACATTCAAATGAGCGGAAGATCCGCATAAAATATTTATTTTTCCCCTCATTCAGATGGAGTCGCCTTAACTGGATGTTTGCCAATTCCATACAATCCATGGTCAAACAGTAGTGAGATTTATTTACCTGTATTTACTGCGAAACATGTAATTACAATGGTTATTTCAAAATTCCAAATACGTTTGCTTTTGGTTTCGTTTTGTTCATGTTATAATGGAGCTGCGTTTTGCGTCTTATTATTTTCAGAACTAAATTCAAAATTTAAGCTTTTCCACAATTTATTTTCATAATCAAATTCCCTACATTTTTAAGCACTAAACTAATGAGTAATTTAATTGTTCCTCTATGAAAAATTGCTAAATATGTAGTAATTTGATCTTCTGCAAAAGTAAAATCGTAGACAGTAAATGTTTTAGAAAAGCAGTTGAATTAAGAATAATATGTCTCAATTTATATACCTTCTTGTCCAAAGTAGCAACTACTCCCTTCCAAACCCAAGTAATGTTTTCAAAATTACAGCTGTGCAATTTCCTTTTCTCGGTTAAACCATCCATCTTACAGACATATTTTAATATGTGGACATTTCATAAAACTGCTGCTGAAACTAAAGCTTTAAAAGAAGCTTTTAGTGTAATGACTGTTCTCTAACTTGAGCTATTATTTCAAATTTCAGTTTTTTAAATGCCTGTAAGCTAAGGGAAAAGCATAACCAAGTTAGGAGTTACACAGAAGATGACATTATTTATGGTAGATTAACTAACACTAAAGAAAGTTTCCGCTGAAATACGAGTGCACAAGAAAAATATAATAAAATTTACCCTTTAATATAATAAACAATATCAGAAATGAAAAAAATCGATCGAGCGATGAAAAAATCAATTAGATATTTCGAGAAACTACAGAAAAATTGATTAATAAAAATACAAGCAATGCATAATTCACATCGCAGACATACATCCCCATCACTCTGTTTTTTTTTTTAATCAATAACTAAACTGTTGTGGGAAGGTAAACGGTAGTTTACCTTCCCAAACAAAACAAAACAAAATGCAAACAAAACTAAACAAAAATGCAAAATAATAATAATAATAATAATAATAATAAATAAAATAAAATAAAATAAAATAAAATAAAAATTTTCATTTACTGCCCTTTACCTGTCAATAGCAGTGTACTATATTTGGTATTCATATTGCACATTGATCCATGTTATGACGAGGTTTTCTTACACAAAGAAATATATATTCTTACTTTAACATTACATAATCCACAATAGATCCCACTAGCATACACAATTGTATTTTCCCATTCATTAAAACGTGAAATAAACTCCGTTCGACCTGAAAAATGATGGGGTAGAATGAGAAGCCGTATTGTACAAGATATGCCATGTCACGTGGTTCACCTACACACTGTAAAAAAAACTGTAAATTTTGAAGAAGTTATCCGTATTTTTTACAGAAAAAAACTATTCGTAATAAAATACAGGATTTCTCTGTTTTTTTGGAATCTGTAACCAGTTATACTTTGTTTTTCTTCGAATCTTCGAAATTTCGCCCGCGTGTTTGGATTTTGGTTATCGTGCTCGAGTTTTTGATCTTATATTTATTTAAAGCGAGTAAGTCTTAAATCGTTTGCAACTTCCATTTCATTGCATCCTAATCAATGTTTTTTTGTCATCTGTTACAGAGGCATATTCGGAAATTTACCTTTGTATACATGTATTTCGTAGTAGTATAGTAAATAATGAAATGGATTTATGGAAGTATAGTTTCATTTTTTAATCTTCATAAAATAATAAATCAGCTTGAATAAATAATAAAAATACGGAAGAGTTCTGTAAAATAAACGGAAGAAAACTGGCGTCCTGGCTGACAGTTTTTTTCTGTAAATTTTACGGATTTTTTTTACAGTACAGTCATATGAAAAACCAGCTTGCCCGTCAGCTGGAGTGATGTCCCGTCTATATTGAATGTGCACAAATAATGCTGGTTGATTAAATTTTAAGAGGTTTTTCAATTAATTTTGTCATCCAGATTGCTCTGATTAGTGCCTAATCAAATAATAACATACATACTTAGCCATCTTAGACGTAGTTCCGATTGAGGAGTAAATACTCAGTGTTAGTGTTCGTGAGTTTGAAAGGCAGGCTTTTAATTAGTCTCATAATGGGCCGTTGCTACGCGATGCTTGGGGCATGTCTATGAAACTAGGAACATCACAGAAAAAAAAAGACTTCATTCTATCAGTAATTTCTTTATTTCTTATCAGGTAAAAAAGACTATTTTTTAAAACTGCGCAAAAAAGTTATAGACACATTTTTTGTAAGTTTTATAGGTGAATTTTGACAACACTACTCACTGCCCATGTGTCGTTTTAAAAGTTAATCTTTTTTTTTCGCTTAGGAAATTGACTGTTATCTGTACAATCTTATTTTTCATTGAAATTTAGTTTACATAGAAAGAGATTACACCAACAAAGAAACTTTAAATTGTTATAAGTGTCTTGTAACAATTGTTTTTAAACTAGGCCGCATACTAATGTAACATCAGTCACAAAATTGTGTAAAAGTTTGCATTGCTTAAACAAAAACAAACCCAAAATTGTAAAAAGTTATATTCTCTTCATCCATGATCATATCTTTAATATTAATCTCTTAAATATTCAGAAATTGTTGAATTTAATTAATAAAACTTATTTAAAATATGTAATGTCAGTCACAGTAACATCAGTCACATTTCTCTTTTCGTTAATAAACCTCAAACAAATTGCACAAATGACATTAACTGCTGCAGAAAGGCAAAAAAGGAGTCAAGATAAATAAGAAATAAAGGAAAACATGAAAAATTCAAAAAGTAAAAGCTAAAAAGAGCGGATGATAAAAAAAATAAATAACGTAATTTTAAAAAACCTAGCATAATTGCCAAAGTTAGTTCAGAATGAAATTAAAAAGAGAAATTAAGTGAAGAAGTAGAACAAGAGTAGGACAAATTTAAAGTATTGAAGTCCCAGGTTTATATTAGCAGCTGCATTACCCCTCTTTAAAATAATGAATGACGCTCTTTGTCATATCTAAAAGAAAATTTCTAAATATCACAGCTTCATGTAAATTTCAGAGCTATCACATCGGACTTGCAGTCATGTTATAAAGATTTATATTTGAGTAATACTTTTTTTTCATTCAGGAGTTCTCGCAGATGTTTAGCAACAATCTTTTTCTTTACAATAAAGGAGGGAATTACTTCCAGCAAAACACGTTCCAAACTTGTTGGCTGCAACTGGAGAACGGTTGTTGAAGAATATGACAAACAATAGTACCACGAGAAGTTAGATGCATTGAAATTGAAAACTAGCAGTATTTAGTAACTATGAAGATTCAAGCAGTAAAACATTGGAAATATCCTGTCAATGTGGATGAAGTTTATTATTCACATAAGAAAAGAATAAAATATTTAGCGCACTAGATGTAGTAAATGCAAGATCGCTTTTTATTTTATGAAATACATCAAAAATATAGCTTTTAAAACTTTATAAATGTACTTTTCATGTAATTTAAATACGATTTTACAATTTTAAACAAATCATATGCTAATTTTATTTTTAAGCAGAAATAATTCATAATATCTGCAATTTATTGTAAATGTAATATCAGTCACAAAATCTTTGTATCATCAGTCATGGGTGTTAAATAATTTTTTTACTTGATGTTTTTATTATTATTATTTTTTTTAAATAAAGCGAAGTGTTTCAATCAAGTCTAAAATCTCTATTTTGTAATCCATTTTCTAAAGCACTTTGAATGCAACTTTTCATTCAGCACCATGCTGCAGTTCAAAATAGCTTTAAAATTTTAACTCCGACCTTTCAGGGGCACTTAAATTATGCACCCTATTCCATTTTCGAATACAGGGTCGGTCTGGAGCTTGCGTAATCTGTGTCGCATCTCTAGTTCCAAACTAAATGTATCTCTATTCAGTAAATTACCGCCCATTAGCCAGGGCTAAAGCAAAAATACGTGAAATACACCGCCAGCTCAGTCATTTCCAGCCGAGGACTGCAGATTCGTGCTATCGAGTATTTCAAGTATTTTTGCTTTAGCCCTGGCTAATGGGCGGTAATTTACTGAATATACCTTGCCACGCGTTCAATCTTCGAGTTGAACCGAACCATTGCTTCGGTCACTCGTCTGGTCAGCTAATTCTATATTAGCTACCAGTTTGTTTCGCACTCTTGGCTTCCTTAAGAGGTTTTCCATCTCCAGCTCAGTCACTTTCCTATGCCGGGCTGATGCGGGCTAATAAGCACGAAACTGCAGTCCTCGGCTGGAAATGACTGAGTTGGCGGTGTATTTCACGTAAATGTATCTCTATTTGAAAGGAACTCCTGGGAAAGTTTGAAGATAATTTCAAATTATATATAAGTCACTTTTCTCAATGTCTCTTCTGCGTAACATCAGGCACGTTTTCTTATTCCCCTTAATTTCATACAAAAAAATTTCCTCATGTCTCAAAACAAGTGTGGGGACAGTGATGTACCATATCATGATATTTTAGATCAATTTCAAAAAAAAAAAACAAATTTAATTTCAAGACTGCTGAATTTATAAGTTAAAAATAGAATCAAATTGTAACGTCAGTCATCGTGAACTAACTCCTAGGTGAACTGGCATCTTGATCAATAATTTAGGGGGAGACGAAGAATATTTTTTGAAAGGGTAAGATGCCGTAGCTTTCTGGGGATTTCCTATAGAAGAAAATGATCATACTACAACCAAAGTTTTGAATAAAACTTCTTCCATTCATCGCACAAGCAAAAAAAAAAAAAAAAACAAGAAGATGATCAAGAGCTGACATCTTCAGATAAAAGGGAAAAAATGATTTTTGTTGCATACAAACTTTTTTCTGGATGGTGCATTCAAACTATTTTATTAAAGACAATCTAGGAGATCCACAAAAAAAAGTGAGCCTTAAAGCTAGTTAAACTCAAAAAATTGCTGAAAATTGTTTCATTTTGGGAATTACTTAAATTGCTGCTAACATATCAATTTATACTTCCGGAGACAGGTAAACGGCAGAATCTGCAGAAGTGAGTTTTCGAGATACTTGAGGAAAAGTATTTTTAATTCAATACTAACACTAAGAAAATGTTGGAATCAGACATTTTTCCGCGCTCTTTTTCAGTGAACATTATAGTAAATACAGAGCACAATAGATGACCAAAATTAAAACTTCGCACTTACTGCCCTTAACCTGCCCACGGCAGTATTCGTTACACATGTTATACTCGTGTATGAAAATTGATGAATCATGTTAAAATTTCATTCCAACTAATTACGTGTGAAAGATAATGTCAAGGTACCCGTTATCACGAAAAGCAGCTCATAATAGCCATATTTGTAATGACACACTCAATTATGGGCATGAATATTAATTGGACTTCGCATTAGCCCTAAACTGTTTCAGATGATAATTCCGTTTAATCGGGCTTAAAATTTGAAATATATTACCTCCGACTTTTCAATATAGTTACTTCATTTGAGAAGCAACAAAAAAGGGGTAACTCTTCATTGCAATTTATTTATCTTTTCTAAATCAGTTTCTGAAATTTAGCACGTTCTTTGCGGAATTATTTATTCCGTTGTTTACAGACAGCTGAAGGAAATATACATTCATAAATACATTTACCTTTAAAAAAAAAAAAACAGTTTGATAATATATGAAGGAACTCGGTCATTTGGTCAAATTAATTGGGTTCAGTAGTATGGCTTAAAATAGATACCGTAATAAAACGCATTAGTAGGGGAGAGTGGGGCACAGTGAGACGTAGGGTACAGTGACACAAAGCTATTTTTTGGATGTTTTAATGATAACCTGTAAATTATGCTAGGTACCTATGAATCTGCAGCAATTGAACTTGTGGATTCTGGGATATGAGGTTGTCGTTTGTGTTTGAAATCAAATGATCGTTATTTTCTGATTTCAGGCCAATGATGTTTTTTCTTGGACTCTCACATGCATCGATACATAGCTTTTTCTTTTGTGAATTAAAATTAGCCATTTGATCATTTTCATTGCTCTACCTATGTCGCTAATTATCATTAAAACCATTTAAGGCGGGCAAAATGTTGAATTTGAAGAAAAGATGGAGTGGGCTACAGTGAGACAGTCGTAGTTGGGGCAGAGCGAGACAGTCTCACTGTAATTCTGAATGCTGATTCAAAAGGAATGTTTGTTTAAAGGATGTTGGGTTTATTTTACGACCCGAGAGTTTACAACTTGCTGTTTATTACTTTATTGTTGTTTTCAGATGCCAGGATCTCCCTGTTACTATTCAAAAATTTGTAGAAACTATCTTTTTTTTTTTGTAATCTAGCAGTAATTTAATTTTTTGGAAAAAATACTATGCATTAACGAATTTTTTATATGAGACATCTTATGCGCGGGCTTTGAAATTCTGAACCGCATGCTTTTTGTGTGAAGGGTGTGACAAAGTCGTGTTTTAATTGTTACAATGAAAAATACTAATAATTATAAAGTTAGTTTTTTTAATAAGTTTAAGACATTGAATTCAAGGCTGAAATTAAGAGAACATATAATTCAAGTCCAGGCATCAATAAACCCACCATTGCTTAAGTTCATCATTTAAAATAGTTTGTTAACTTTGATTAAAAAAATTAACTCCATAATTACTAATAATTGTTATTGTTCTTAGCAATAATTAAAAAACAAATTTCGAATATTGTTTTATTTTCTTGTTGCTTATGGTAAATTTTCTTCATTAAAATACACAATTTTTTTAGTTAGCATCAAAAGAACATGAGCGTGGCGTAAGACAAAGCGTATGGGTGAAGTGACAGTTTAGAATGTAAAGAAGAAAAAAAAGGCAAAATTTTCACTTCTATCGTGTGTCTGTATGTATGAAACACATTGTTTTTTTATTTATTATTATTATTATTTTTACGAGAACACAATAAAGTGACTTTAAAATATTCGTTATAATATAATATTCTATTACAGAACATTAACAGCTCAAAAAACAAGTTACTCATAGAAATTAAGCTACAGAGTGGGAAAACAACTATTGTATTTTTAGTGATTATGGGATACCAGAGAGGGTAAAGGATTATGATTTATCAGAAAAGTTACAATGTTGCATTGTAACTATTTAAGACTTAGAACTTTAAGTGAGTTAAGATTGTTCACTTGAAATAAAACAAAAAACTGTTGCAGTCTAATTTTCTTCAAACCAATTCATACGAATTTAAAATTACGCTCTAGTCTATCGTATTTCATGAGAGAGATTAACCTAATCATTTTTAAAAGCTTCAAAAACTGTTGGTAGTTTTAAATACACTAATGCTTTAAACGACAATACAGTCAAGCCCGCTTATTAGAATATGGGTTTAAAGAATATCCTGCTTATTATAATATATTTTCCAAGTATCAAATTATTGTGATTTGTTATTTTGGTCCCGGATAATGAATATCCCGCATATTAGAATAGTTTTTCGCGGCAAATTGGTCATTCCATTAAGCGTATTTGACTTTAATTGAATTGAAGATAAAATTACTTTGCATTATTTTTTTCTGTAATTCCACTGCCGCATTTGAAATTTCTATCTCGCACAGTTGACCTAAAAATATAAATCCTTGTTAATGAAATTCCTCTTGTTACTTGACAAAGGAAAAGTAGGATGATAGAGGCCGTAATTTCTTTTCGGGGAATATCAACCTAATTGCATTTGTGGCAGGAGTCAAATGCTTTACCGCGGAAATTACAATTTGTCTTATTTCATTAATCGATTAGATCTAGCTCTCTGTAAACAAAATGAATTATTTATCTTCATTGCCTGATTACTCTTGATGAAATTGTTTTCGATCTCGCAACAGAGTAATTGCGAATTGTTTTTTTTTTTTTTATGTTGCTCTGTGGGAATGTGCAATGATGTGCTTTCCTCTTAGTAATATATGACCGGTTGAGAGCAAAAGTGGTAAAAGGGTATAGCAGCAGTGTTTCGTGCAAAAGTGGCAACTGAACCATCAATTACTCAAAATCTTCTTTTACTGACTTAGGCCACTTTTGCTTTCAACGGCTCATATTTGTTTTATTATCTATTACATGTATTAATCATACATTTGCTACGGAAGGCTTTTATTAACCCCAAAGCAAACACTAGGAACAATAACTGTGTCTTCTCAAAGATGTTGCTCAATTATTAGCTATGATATATGAAGATAATTTCCTTAATAATTTTGGACTGCTTGTTTCCTGAATAGATGAGTTTCTTGTTGTAACTCAGGGATTAAATTTTAAGTTTGCAATGCGTCTGCATGAATTAGTCTAAACAGAGAGGTTTTAGAGGATTAATAAATTTTATAACTTTTCTTTAATTCCAAAATGAAATTACAATGTAGGTTACTTTTTCGCTTAAATCACTAATTCATTAGTTCCAAGTTAAAGGCGGTGAAACAAGTTAAACACATGGGCTAAAGAATAATGAACTCAGTTCATTAGAAGCCGATTAACAATTCGTTTAGGTATAATAGAATCAAGATAAATGATTTTTACAAAACAATTGCTCATATAATTTTGGTTCTTATTTTTACTAATTTACTAAGTGAGTTTCCAATGTTACTGATCAAATCGTTACTGTACATAATATTTCTTAAGGATTAATTAAACTTGCGCAAATATCACAACTTTCTATAGGCATCTTCATATCTGTGTCAAAGTCCACATTCAGGTATACTGTAGGGCTGCTTTATCATTTGTGAAGATAGATACAATAGTTAATGCATCCACAACTAATTTTTAGCTTAAAAAGAGAGTAAGTATAAAATTACACAACAAAGTTTTTTTTAATTTAGTTATTTATTAATTAATTAATTTATTTAATTATTTATTTATATATTTATTTATTTATTTATTTTGCTTTTGAAATAAAACTTTTTTAAACGTGCTTTCTATGACCTATTTTTATTTCTAAAAATCAAATATCGTGTTACATTTCGCCGTACTTAGTTTTATAAACGTTCTTGTAATCACGTACTTTTTAATATGCAAGACTGAATAAGTAGTTAGTGAACTTCTGTACTTTTTTTAATACTTTTAATACACACACACACACACACACACACACACATATATATATATATATATATATATATATATATATATATATATATATATATATATATATATATATATATATATATATATATATATATATATATATATATATATATATATATATATATATATATATATATATATTATTCTTTGCGATGGGCCTTGCAAAAGTCATACATTTACACAATCTAAAATAAGAATGTCTCAGTTGTACTCTGCATAAACATGCATTTCTCATTATTTTAAGATCTGAATAAATAATTTAATAAAAATGTAAAACATCGTGTACTACATTGGTTCTCTTCAAAAACCAATGTTTCATTCTCTAGAACTGAAGCAACAAATGAGAAAATAAATTTCCTCTTTCTTTCAAAACGATCAAATAAACCTTGAACTTTTCTTGCAGAGAATACGGAAGAGTTGGAAAAAAGATGTTAGCGGCTTAACAAACGATTGATATTAGAGATAAAAGAGACAGAGCAAGGTCATTGAGAAGATATAATAGAGGGAGTTTTCCAATTCTGTCTCCTCGTCATATTTCTAAATTAACTTTTTATCTGTGGCCCTGCTGAAAGAAGCGGATGACTGGATATCTGGGCTTGCAACATTCGTTTGCTTGTCAGTTTTTAAAATTGTTGATTCGACAGAAAAAAAATAAAAGGGCTTGTTAATATTTTAAGCTTAAAAAATAATAATAATGCGCATTGCATTTTATATTTTATGGTACACATAGAGTTGTTTATATATATACTATATATAGTTACTTTTTCTCATTTTCGATGAATACCGTTTGCTTATTTTGGGAAATGCAATGATCTCTTTTTTAATCAGTTGCAGTTTCATAACTCGGGTGTGTGCTTTCTAAATACATTAAAGCAGATAGTACTTTATGTGACTCATTGTGGATATAATTTAATAATTTTAATAACAATCGCATTTTTCAGTTGAAATTCTGAAGAAGCGAATAAAAATATCGCACAACTTTTTAGATATAAAGAAATTTGTTTGTGTGAGTAAAAGTCTCGAGTATAGTTTTGGAATATCAAAAGATATTTTTCCAAAATTCTTTCTGGAGCCGAGTTTTATTTATTTCCCCCCTTTTTTTTTCTTTTTTTTTAATACAGTGCAGTCTAAGAAATGAATTTGGAAGGAAATCTATGCTTAAGGGGTCACAGTACCTCAAAAATGATCATACGATCAAAAAATATTTTATTGCTTATTTCAAAACTACAAATTATTCCAAACACAGGGAAGAAATTTAATCGCTTCAGTTCAAATATTTAAAAAGTTATGAGTAGTTTTAGGTCATGCTCGCTATGTGTTCTTACGCAAAAGAAAAATTTTAAATTGCTTTTTCTCGGTGATCGTTTTTTTCTTTTTTTTTTTTTGAGCAATCACGATTGCTTATTGTTCTCACTTGACCGTTTTTGGCGTTACGGTTCCTTTTTCAGCTTGGACCAGGCCTGCAGCACCACCGTCCACCTGCGGCGGCGCGGCTGGTCTTGAGCACTGTCCCCCGAAATCCACTTTTGCTGGGCGGTGGCGCCCAGGTCCCACACACACGAACGCCTACACACACACACACACGAACGCCTACACACACACGAACACCTACACGCACACGGACGTACACAACACTCACTCACACACATGCATACATACACTTACGCACCCACACACATGCGCCTACACAAACA
This sequence comes from Uloborus diversus, assembly GCF_026930045.1. NCBI lineage: Eukaryota > Metazoa > Arthropoda > Arachnida > Araneae > Uloboridae > Uloborus > Uloborus diversus. The sequence goes on from NC_072732.1 coordinate 35,499,878, forward strand.
CACACGCTCGTGATTGCGAAAAACATAATTTGAATTCAAGATGCCAAAAATTCAAATTATTTTTTTTTTTCATGCCATTAGAACCCCAAAGGATTTTTTTCTATTAAAGATACAGCTTTAAAGTAATACTTTTTGCAGCCAGGATAATATATTTAACAAAACTGGGCATTGGATAAGCATTTTATCAATAACTCAAATGTTTAGACCTTTTTGTTAGACCCCATGTTATACCTTTAAAAACATTTTTTTTTTTTTTGAATTACGATTTTTTACATAAATAATCACAGAAAATTTTTCAATACATATATAAACTAATGAATGCACAGATTTTTAGAGATGAATATTTTGATTGCTTAGCAAAAACCTTTTTTTAAATAAGTGCAAAAACAAAAAAGCCTTAGGGATTTTAAAAAAATTGAAATTTTCCTACATTTTTTGAATTTTTAAAAAATGAGGTCAATATTTTATTTTTTTGGAAATTAATTATTGGTTGCAAAATGAGTGTGTATGTTATGGTTTCAAAGAAAAACACAATATTCATAAATTTAAAAAAAAATTCAAAAGTTACTAAAAATAATAAATGTAATTGAAACATTTGCACCTATAAAGTTCATACTTGATATAAGTGCTGTGCTGCGAAACAGTAACGTGGCAATACGTGAAAACAAATAATTTTTATCGTGAACATTTTTAAGCACATTATAAAAAGCATACAAATATACACTACTTGTTACTTTTTGATGACTTTTTTTTAACTTGCGTCAACGGTAAAGTTTATAGGCCAGTAACTCATGGAGCTAATTAACTCTGATTAGATTTTAAAGTTGTCGTTGCCTAATGGTGATGCCACAAAGCTTGTGTGCCACACTGATGTTTTCATTCTGTTAAATTTCTTTGAGAAACCATTTTCTGGAAACTTTTCTACTTATTAAGCACTAAATCCAATTTTCTACTTTGCCAAAATCATAGTTATTTTCCGTTTGAAATAAAAGTTCAACGAAATGTCATTTATCTGCCTTGTTCCAAAGCTGTAATTCTCATATTCTGCAAAATCTACACAAAAAATTAACTAAAAATTTTAACTTCTCTCTTTTTTTTTTTTTGCAATTGTCTAAATACATATGACTTAAGAACATTTATTGTTTTGAAAAAAGAAAAAAAAACATTTGAAACAACGAAAATATCATCTCAAAAATGAGTTTAAACTTTGTCCCAAGATTTGTCAGTCATTTAAGTGGCAGGATGTTAAAAAAATTTTCCTTTAGAATATTTGTTTCAAGAATTGGCAACACTACTGGAAAAGAAGCATTTTAGTTTTCTGGATCTGATACAAGTTGCATTTTCACTTTCTTCAAGCATTTTGCTTATTTGCTAGGGTTTGGTTTTTGATATGGCCTATAGAAAACAAATAACGTTTTGATAGTATTGAACACCAAATTGTTTGAAAAAAAATTTACATTTATTAATGCATTTAGAATAATTACTTTCAAGGATTTTAAAAAAATCCTGGTTTAGTCTTTGTGCAAAAATAACAAATGGCCAAATGACCTTACTATGAAAACTGTTTATTACTGGTGGCTAAGAATTTTTGCCAGTTTCGCCCTTTACAAATACCACTTACGGATATACCAATATGCGAATTTTTGCAAGCTATTTCGCTAATGCTGGAACTTATTTGTTATACAAACCGGACAAGATTACGAAATAACAATTCGGTTGTATCGCGCATTAATTTGCCTTAATTTTAACGCAACGGCCCGTATGAAAAAGCTGTCATGTGTATGGCAACAAGGTAACAAGGTTCAAATCGGCTGGTTGAGTTTAATTTAAATTTTCCTCTATCCTATCTCTTTCTCTCTCTCTCTCTCTCTCTCTCTCTCTCTTTAGATTGACAGTGTGTATTTAAGATTTGAGCACAGACAGGCAAATCAGCTTGATTGATTAAGAAAATTCCTCATTAAAACCACTGAATCAAACTAACTTTACATTTAACAAGAAAATTTGTTTTGAGATCTCTGTATAAAGTCTAACCCGCTTAATGGAATAGTCATTTTGTCACAAAAAAATATTCTAATAAGGGGGAAAAGCCACTATCCGGGATAAAAATAACACATTACATTGGTTTGGTACTCTGAAAATTTATTACATTAAGCGGGACACTTTTTTAACCGATATTCTAATAAGCGGGCTCGACTGTATTTGATTGCCTCAAAAATCATTTGTCTACCGACGAATTTAGTTTACGTATAAAAATAATTTTTGTCCTTCTTCATGAATAGTTTAGCTTTTTTTAAATTTCAGACTTTATCCTATTCAGAAGGGAAAACTGAAAAGCGATGGGTTTGAATATGACATGGGGTGAAATGCGGGAAGGAAAAAGTTCGATGTCCTCTCTTAGCGGTTAAAAAACAATGATCTTAAATGTTTAAAAAATTATTATATACTATTACATTTATTTATTAGACACCTATCTACAGAACTATAAGAGAAAACACTGGACAGGAATGATGAATTATCACTTATCAATGTTTCATTCCAGTAGTGAAACATTTATTTTGTTTAAAAAAGCTTTCAAAAATCCGTTTAAACTGATGACGTGAACGAAAAAAAATCAAAACCAGTGTCAGCTGAAAAGTTTGAAAAGCCCATGGTTCCAACAGCAGAAATGTGAACGCTGTAATCACTTTATTTTAATAAATCAAACTTATAGAGAGGCTATAGTTATCCACGTTTTTGTAGATGTTCTTCATATGCGTCGCAATCCGGTATAAGTGACATTCTAGTTCCCGCCACACTCAAGAAAGAGTTTGAGTTGTTAGTAATCTAAATCCTTTAGTGTTGGCTGTTTCATTCAGTTTTGGCGTATTTTAATTTCTTCATGAATTCTCGTGGTAAGTTCCGGAGAAATAGAGGCGCAAACATTTTCGCAAAACCCAATCGAAAAAAATCACAAGAGGTTCGATCCGAGAATCTTGTTAGCCATTACAGTAATAGTAAACTCTTTGCCCCAGCGTAATCCATCTCGCGTTGGGGTGGACCATGGATCTGTAATTATCTCATTCATTGCTTTATGTCGAGACTATGCAGAGGTTTTCAACGAATTTCGCCCAAAAAGGTCTTTGAATGGCTATAAACTATGATGTTTTGTCATATCGCTCGTTGGAAAGAAGAGTGTAACAATACGAAATTTTGAACTTTCTTTTTTCGCTCAAAGTCCTTTAAAGGACGTTATCTTCTTTTGAAATAGTGACCGATTTTTTTGCTCGAATATTAATCACTGGACAGCACAGCAAACTTAATTTTCTTAATGCAAATTGCCTGAAGAGTTCGACTTCAAACGCTTCTCCTGTAAAATTTCATTTTTTTTGTATTGTGGCACTCTTCTTCCAAATGCGCGATATGCTATGCCGAAACAAAGAATGTTTTCTCCTCAAACTCCTCAACTCCTTAAAGGCCTTCAAAGGACGTTATCTTCTTTTGAAATAGTGACCGATTTTTTTTCTCGAATATTAACCACTGGACAGCACAACAAACTTATTTTTCTTAATGCAAATTGCCTGAAGAGTTCAACTCTAAACGCTTCCTTCTCCTATAAAATTTCATTTCTTCGTATTGTGGCACTCTTCTTCCAAATGCGCGATATGCTATGCCGAAACAAAGAATGTTTTCTCCTCAAACTCCTCAACTCCTTAAAGGCCTTCAAAGGACGTTATCTTCTTTTGAAATAGTGACCGATTTTTTTGCTCGAATATTAATCACTGGACAGCACAGCAAACTTAATTTTCTTAATGCAAATTGCCTGAAGAGTTCAACTTCAAACGCTTCTCCTGTAAAATTTCATTTTTTTTGTATTGTGGCACTCTTCTTCCAAATGCGCGATATGCTATGCCGAAACAAAGAATGTTTTCTCCTCAAACTCCTCAACTCCTTAAAGGCGTTCAAAGGACGTTATCTTCTTTTGAAATAGTGACCGATTTTTTTTCTCGAATATTAACCACTGGACAGCTCAGCAAAATTACTTTTCTTAATGCAAATTGCCTGAAGAGTTCAACTTCAAACGCTTCTCCTATGAAATTTCACTTTTTCGTACTGTGGCACTCTTCTTCCAAATGCACGATATGCCACGCCGAAAAAAAAAATGTTTTCTCCTTAAACTCCTACGCGAGTGGTGACATTTCGATCAACCGTGGTTTTAGCAGCGTTTCGTAGCCGGATAAGTTTTCACTGTTACTATGCAAAACTTCTATCACCATAGCTACAGAATCAATTTGCATCGACTGAATAGACCAATTTGAGGATTTGTGATTTCTATTATTTGTATCCCATTCAATATAAAATACCTTGTACCACCTACATACCACATACACCACGAGAAAAAATGATTAAATATTTCACATACACCCTTCCGCATTTCTAACTTCAAAATCCGGTCTCCTTATTACATAACAATTCTAAACATTAATTAGGATTTGATCGCGTGATGACACTTATCTACCATCACGAACTGCAACTGCAGACGGTACTCTGATGTATATTAATTGAACACGAAACGACAATCCTCATACAGTCATTTAATATTCACTAGTTAATGGATTGTCGAACAATTGCTACTATACTCAAAAACAGGAACTAGCATAAATGGCTAATATAGGGCGCTACTTATAGCTAAAATTATCAGTATTTTCGTAAATCAAATAGCACTTGCATAAAATTAAACACCTTTACTGATTTCACTTTTTAGAGTTGTAATTTTAAATTCCACAGTTGCACACCTGATCAAATTATTGATCGCCATTATTTCCATACTTGGGAGAAACAAAAACTAATGTCAGATTTTGACCAAAACGAATTTTTACAAGAAATCTGTCCACGAAGTAGTACAGTTTCAGATACAACAACATCGAATGTAAAAAAAAAAAACGCCCTCGTGGTAACAATATTTATCCAATTTTATTAACCTTTGTTTTTTGAACAATCAATATCTTTACTTAGAGGAAAAACAATCAATGAAGTTGTAATTCAAATATACTGAAACAAATTTGAAATTATATGTACTTAGCACGAGACAATAATTTCTAAAATGCTCATAAATGAGCCAAATTCTTGCGTGAACGTAAGATAGTATCAACAAATATAGGGAAACTTTGCGACCACCATTTGCAAGATTGATATTTTGAGCGTAATGTGTTATTTTTTAAAAGGACAGCTTTAGAAATAATTATAAGCTTGTATACATACTAATTTTAGTTTCTAGTGTCATGATTGTGTAAGTAATGAGTTAAGTGTTGTACTAGTTGTATGAAATATTTCAAACTTTTTGCTCTGTCATGACTATTCCAGGCTGCTGATATCTAATAAGGTATTTCAGTTAACGGCGCCCCGATGGGAGGTCTCTAGAGGTCCCTAAGATATTTTTAAAAAAATTCTTATTCCGCTAATTTGGCAATATATTGCAGCATTTCAGTTTTAAATGTTCGAATGTCTCTTTTCATTTGATGTATAGATACCCGCACTGAACCATTCAACAAAGATTGAAGTTCTATTCGGCAAATTATGAATTTCACTCTCTTAAAAATTAACTCCGAACTCTTATAAAGTTCGGGGTGCCCCTGACCTCAGTCTTTGGGAGACGTAATAAGCTGAGATACTTGGTAACTGATAGTAAGAAAAAGCTGTCTATTGGCACAATAGCTTAGTAAGATGCATGCATGCGATTTAAAATTATACTTTTTTTTTTTTTTGACGACAGCAATGGGGTCGTTACCGAATTTTAGAAGTTTTTTTTTTTTTTTTGTGAAAGAGCGTGCTTAAAACCATATGATTTGACCCTTTTTTAAATAATTTGACGAAGTTTACTCTTTTTTTAAAAAATGGACATTTAAAAAAAATTGATTAAAAAATAACTGTTGGAAGACAAAAGTATTTTCTAGGTCCATGTTTTTTTTTGCTCATTTTATCAATTTTAGTGACTAACAGTAGTACATTTGACTGTAGAAAACATCCCTATTGGTTTTCAAATTCAAATGAAAAAATAAAAAAGGGGAAGGTTGGCTTTAGTTGTAAACGGATTATTTTATACCTGTTATTGTTTACCTTGGTCCCAATGACCCACCAGTACAGATTTCAGTTTTTATGGCGGATCGCAGGAGTTTTCTCTAATACTAAAGAACTGCGGCCTTTTCTTTTTTTATTATTATTATTCAACATTTAGAATAAGTCCGTTATGCATTTAGTGTAAACATAAAGAATAACTTAAATTACCATTCGCTTGACTTTTTAAAAAAAATTACAGCTCAAAAGGAAATATTACTGACGTAATAAAATTAAAAACTTTGAACTTCCATCCCACTGATTATCGTTTCAAACTTATAACTTTCACCTCAAAAAGGGAACAAATGTATCTAAAATAACAAATAAGCATTAATTAAAAACTGGGGTATTTTATACTCATAACTTTTTCAAAATAATAATTATCAGACTACCATTGTCAACCGTAGATAATATTTTCAGTTATTTCTTACTAGCAGGAAAAGTGTATTTTAAAAGTCGATAGTTCCTGAATTATTTAATTCAAAAGAAAAAAAAATGCCCTTTGTTGAGCTGTAGTAGGATAAATCCTCAAAAACTTTATTTCATCAAGCATTAATTTTTTTCAAGGCAATGATATAGATTCGTACTTTCCATAGATAATTAACTTTCTTTCGAAATTTGATTTTTTACCTGGATTAGTCACTTTTATTTCAAAATAAGAAATTTTCCATATTTATTCGCTACTGCACGCTAATTTGGCAAGATAATATTATCACCATTAGTTTTGACTGTTTCTTGTACCGACTGCAATTAATGTTTACACTTTTCCTTCTCTGATAAGAAAGATAACAAGTTAGTTGTAAAAGTCTTGCAATATCAAACGAATGATAATTAATTTCCTAAGGCATTATGTAGGTAATAATGTGGATTTGAAATTACATAAGTTTAGATGTAGTTCAGTGAGAACATGTTTGTCAATGAAAACATACTAAGTGATAAATAATCTTGTTTTGTAAACAAGAACTACATTTTATTTGTGTGTTTGCGTAGACAACATATTTAATAAACATTTGCAAGTAGTTCATAAACTCAAAGTTTATAATGCAGTAATCGAAATCAATATGCATAAAAAAATAAATATTTTGAGGCAATAAATTATTTTGAACAAAATCAGAAAAAAGCAAAAACACACAATAGCATTCAACGGTTTTTTTTTATAAGCATAATTTTTAAAACAATAAATATCAAATTGAGTAAAAATATATTTATATCTTCTCTGTACTTGATTTTCAAACCCACATGCCTCACATACGTAACCCAACGTCTCAGCAGAGTTTTTAATTTTTGTAAAAGTGGTTTTATACTTGGTATTCCTTATCAATTTTGATGATTTCTTGCAGGTTTTCGTGTCCTCATAAAATAAGACCAAAAATATCACAGCATTTCCTCTATGAAAATGCATTGTTGCAAAAGAAGAATTTACTGAAACTGATAGGTACTGGCTCTGCAGCACATAATCAATATAATTGTTTCAGGAAACTGAATATCAAACTTGAAGACAGTCTAACACCTATGTCATTTGCCATTGGCAAAATGCTACTGCCAGTTAAAGAAGAGAAACCGAACTAGCACCTGTGCATTTTAACAAAACTTGTTTCTTTGCAAAGTACTAACAAATAAGTTGTGCACAACATCGGGTTCATGAATAGAAGCTGTCAAGAAATTTTGCGTATACATTGAAACCTGTGTAATTTGACGAGTTTCAGTGCCGAACTTTAGTGATAGACTTAAAGAAGTGGTCAACTTATAGAGGTTGGTTCACATTAAAGGTGAAATCTGTGTAAGTTGACCACTTGCGGTGCATTACTTCAGGGATGTTCTTAAACAGGTTTTGTCAGGTTTGCAGAGGTTGATTAATATGATATAAGACTAATTCTGCACCTGAAAAAAAAGTGTCAACTAACAAGGGTGGTCACCTAATAAGGGTGGTCAACTTTACAGGTTTTACTTTACCAACATCAAATCAGTGAGAATTGTAGTTTGCAGCAAATAAATAGATCTTTGGTTTGGTGGAAATTCATGACCGAGGATGAAAAACGTATATTGCTTCGATACACATCAGAAGGAGGCTTCAAAACTAGTTAAAATCGGTCGCTTTTAAACACACGTTTGTGCTCACGGATTTGAGCAAAAGTTCTAGACTTTGTATTTGCTGTACGCCGTTATGTAGTAGATGATGAACACTTGTACACATGCTTTAGCACGTGTACAATGTTTCCCATTGTACAACGTAAACACTCAGGAGCACACAACTCAATCTATCAAAGCAATATATCGAAACAACTATTTCTACCCCATATAGAATCTGTCCCGGGCATTTTACCGAGTGATTTCCTCTCTTCTTGGTTGTCGACTAACTTTCTGAACAGAAGGCATTCAGTAAAAGATATTGTGTTGAACATGGATTGACGCTAGTTTTTATTTTATTTTTTTTTCTAAGCTAACCTAATTATATTAGCCCAAACTAAACTTTTGGCAGAATTGCCTGTATGTGGACAGAATTAGTTTGCTAAAATAAAAAAAAACTTACTATTAAGTCACTATTTATTTCTTAGATTAAAATTTAAATATAAAAAGTACATTTATGCTTTGTGTAATATACAGTTACGCATACACGTATATTATGTGAACCTACACTACAAACAGAAAACAATTTTTATAAACACAGCCTTAAATAAATTAATAGATGTAGTCGGAATCACGGTTAAACTGTTTACACAAGACTACTCGTACACAGTAAAAATATGTTTGGATCTACACGATTTCAAAAACTAAAAATTGTACTTACATCCTTTTTTACGAGAGCTACTAGCGGAGATAAGTAAAGAAAGTTGACACTTGGCATCACCGTTGGCTACTCAACGCTGAAATCATTGAAAGAAGCGCAATTTGGATCAAAACCTTTTAGTGGCACGGACCTTTTTTAATGATTCGTAAACTAATCATTCTAAAGAGCCTATGTTAAAAAAATATAGTATCCTCAAGTAAATTTTTCTAGCTGTTCTACCTGTTAAGAAAGAAAAGAAAAAAAAGACAAAAATGTAAACATTTTTGATTTATAAAAATCGATATTATAATTAAATTTATTATTCGTTTGATAACACCAAGATTTACTTATTTTAATGCCCTTTCCAATATTTTAAACGAAATAAAAAACACTTACTTTTCTGAGAGAAATTAATTTTGTAGAATATGAATTCTAATAGCTCAACGATTTTAATTAAGAACATAATTTGATGTAATGCATCAATAATATACTGCAGATGTGACCTCTAGCTTTTGCCATTGCAGAAATACAGTGGTTCAGCTTTAATAATAAATGAATTTATGTCGCATTCTATATGGATGCATGCAAAGGAATTTGTTAACAGAGAAAACATCGCTAGTCATGTCACAAGAAGGCTGGAATTATTTTTATTTATTTATTTTATTTATTTATTTATTTATTTTTGTTGAAAAACAAAGATATATATATATATAGGAAATATATATTTTTTTTAATACTGAAAACACTCTTCGTGCGATTGCAAATATTTCAGATAAATTAAAAATTTTATGTTATAAGAACTATGAAAGATTCAGTCCTGATTCAATTTCCACTACGTTACTTGAATTCAATTTCAACGAAATTCCCGTTACAACGAACAGGATATGCGGTCTTTTGAAGTTTGTTGTAACTGCTTAATCTGTAATGATGCTTGTCGGTCGATGACAGGGCTAAAATAAAAATTGAAATTCAAAGCTGTTCTCGCACTTTATTTTCGGCGGAAACCAAATAAGCGAGTTTTTACAGTAAAACTGAGGTAAGGCATAACAAGGCTAAAATGATAATAAAAAAGCACACGATTCATTCTATTACTTAGTATTGATCGTTATTTTGTGATGCATGACTAATAATCATTGTGATAATCAACATGCTGTAGTTGGTTTATAATACAAACCTAAAACGATAAATAATAAAAATTGTTATTTTTGCTATATACCTATTCAGCAGACCAACGTTAATATTATCTTCTTTCCAATTACTAGGTAAACACATACATATTAAAGATGTTAATGATTGCAAAAATCACCGAAACCGGATGCAAACTTTTTTCGTTTTAAACATCAATGAAAAACAAAATGTCCGCCAAGAAAGGGTATAGTTATATTTTTTCTAAAACAGTTATCGTTTCACAGGCAACAGCAATAAACAAAGTAGCAACCTGCAACTTGAAGAAAATATCAAAATGAAAATAAAATAAATAAATAATACATCCAAACCTGTGGTGCGGTTAGGGTAGTTTATGCGGTGGATAGGGACGGCATAAAAAAATCGCATAAAAAATAGTTCGAAACTTCGCGAGTGGCTTTCAAAAAGTTGTTTTCGCAACACGTTTAAAAATATTTTTTTATGCGGTGGATAGAAACCGCATAAAAAAGTCTCACAATAGAAAATAACCCAAAAACTTACAAAAAAAATTTTTTTTTAACGAAATCAAAATAAACCACGTGATAATTTTTGCCGAGTAGTCGTGAAAAATATCTCGAATAAGGAAATTTTTGGAAGGTCACAGTGACGTCCCATCGAGGTGCCTATGTCGTTACTTGGAAGATACTACCTCGCACTCGTTTTAAAAATAATTTTGTCAATTGAATCCCAATCTGATTGAAATATTAATATACCGCACAAAAAATCGGATAGAAAAAGACCGCATAAAAACAGATTTGGGTGTACAGTCGACTACCGCTACAACGCGATTCGACTTAAGCGTAATGGCTATAACGCGAATTTTTCACGAGTTACGAATTTTAGAGTTAACGCGAATTTTTCGTTCACAACACGAATTTTTTAGAAGGAAGTATCGGCTTCGTTATTGACGACTAAATATTGATTTCGTGAATGTTATTACATCCCTTTAAGCATCACTGAGAGCGAAAGTTCCCACATCAAACTAGTCAACGCATCGAGTTGTTAGTGTATCAAATAACCATTCAGCATCCTTAATTAATTTATTTATTTTCATTCAAAATATTGATGTTGATGAAATATACTGGTATCTTGGTGGTATTTTCATTTAAACTTTGTGAAGATAGAAAGAAAATGAAAGTTTCTGATTTTAAAAAAAAGCTAAGATTCTCGAGATGCATTAACTGCAAAACGTCGACAGTCTGCGACAATAAATATGATTGAATCTTCCATGCGTACAATTAAAAGTCAAAACAAAAAGATATTTGTAAAGGTTCAGAACTTATTTTCAATATTTAAGCTTGCAGAGCACTCTAGCAAAGTAAATATTATTACAATGGAAGCTGCTCTTGTATTACGGATTTAAGAGATCAGGAAGAGGATCTGTTGCCACAAATTGAAACGTTATAAAAGAAAAGGCGATGCAACCGTATTTAGAAATGTATAACATAAGAATAACGATCTAATCATAGAGCATAAATCACCAATATCTTCATTATTTAACTAATAAATATGTTACTGTATCTACCGTACAGTACTACTATATAGTGCAGCATTTTACTATTATTATACATATTGTGCGTACGGTATTTGTTTTATTTTATGTCATTCTCTCCCGTTGATCATTCATTTTGTGCATCTTAAAAGTATTTCATGTTGAATAAAACAGTTTTTTTTATTTTTTAAACTAAGTAAAAGTTTAGTTCTTTATGTAAAAAAAAATGGAATGTATAGTTAAAGAATGCTTTAAAGCATATTGAGGAGTGTTTATAAAAGTCTAAAAGAGTTTAGTATGCTTAAAAAAATTGTATACATATATTTTTCTACAACGCGAAATTTCGACTTACGCGAGGAGTCTTGGAACGCATCCCTCGCGTAAGTCGGGGCTCGACTGTACATCTACAGCTGCTTTATGAAAGCAAAACCGAATATTTTTTCCTAACGTCTTCTGCGTTAAAGGATAAACCAATAGTTTGTATTAAGACACAATAGACAATGCAAACGATTAGTTAGGATTTCTAGAAATGCTGAATATATATGTATGTACGTAATAATGATCATTCGGAATCATGCAAGGAACACAGTAACAATGACATCATGGAAACCTGGTTCGGGAAGATGGCTACAGAATATGTTCTGTGGGGAATAATTAGGCATTAATGTCATTGAATCAACAATTAGGCATCACGATTCTAAGGAGAACCCATTACTAACTAATTCTACTACTCTAAGCTACTACTGAAATTTGACAACATAAATGAAGAAGAATATAAAATTATCTTTGGAAAATGTTCTTTAATGTAAGAAAATTCAACAGATTATTTTATTTCAGTTTCACTAAGTCATAAAAATGGACTACTGAAAGGAAAAAGAATTTCGACTTGTCAAGTAAGATGTTACTCATTAAAGTATCGCTTCTGGACCAAGCCTGTGAACTTGGAAAACACCTTAGGGCCATTCCACGAAAAACGATAATCGGTCGCATGTGACGCTTCAAACATTTCATTAAAAATAAAAATTTAAAAAGGTTATCAACAGTATCTTGTTGCTAAAATTTTTACAAATGTATTTGTGGATTCTTGAGCAAACAATCTCGTCACTATTTTTCTATTTATTATTATTATTATTTATTTATTTATTTTATTTTATTTTTTTGAAATACATGATGTGTCACGTGCGGGACAAAATGGCTACTATTTCGTGGATTAGCCCCTACCTAAAAAGTTGTCTTTTTACATGATCTATCAGTAACAACAGATATATGTAAATTGTAACATTGTACGTAAATTGTCACAGTTCTACTAACGCTTCTCTTTTTAAAGCAAAGTTCTAACTAGGAACTTTTGTGTCTAAGATCTGCAACGTCACATCTTGCATTAAGCTAGAAATGCGGGGTCACCGCAGAATATATTTTCTTGATATGTACCTGGTATTTTCCTAAATATATTTTTGCTGTTATAATGAGTTTTAAAGTGTCACGAGCTTGTGATAATACTTTACCTAATATATCTCAAGACACGTTAAAGCAGCGTTTCTCAAACTTTTTTTGACCCGTGGTTCGACAAGAGTTTTTGAAAAAAACATTTCGGACCGGTGTGATGCTCTTCTTCCTTTTCTTCTTTCTTTCTTTTTTTTTTTTCTTCAAAAGGAAAATGAAAAACCTTGAACTTCTGAACCGTTAAAGACACGCGGCTTTCTTTACGGACCGGCGAGGCTTATTTTCCTTATTTTTTCTTTAGGAGGGGGCGCGGGCCTACTCGGGGACTGTTACACAATTGATAAAATGTTCTACGAATTAATGCGGCTTTTTTTTTTTTTTTTTTTTTTACAAAATAGCAATATAAGTAAGTGAACTAATTAATATATTAATAAACTAGCTAAGGAGCTGGTTACAAAAGTTTTATATTGTTAATAAGATAACTAATCCTCATACATATAATAGACAATGATCGAGTTACGCTCCTGACATCATCAACAATGAAACTCGCGCCACGACATGAAAATTTTATACTATATTTTGGTAAAGTTTAACGTGCAGAGAAAGGCTTTATTGTGACAAGGCTGAACTGAATCCGGTAACTTATCCGGTTACTCGTAAGACTGCGTCATTTCAGGGGAATGAATAAACTAAAAAGTGGTTCACAATGAACGCTATCTACAGGAGTTTAGAATTAATCCACTAAAGTGAGGGTTAAAATGTCAACTATTAAACTATCACCAAACAGGCAATGGCTTCGTTCAAATGTAGAAGCAATTTTCACCCGTCATATCTTGACAGACGATTTTCTAGTTATTGTAATAAATATGCATAAGTAATAAACATTGTTGAAACACTATAGATAACTACGAAATTTAATCACAAGATTTGCTATACAAAAGATAATTATTATCTTTATTACAGTCTTTTTCTTTTTTCTTTTGAGTCGGGAAAGTTTTTCAGCTTGAATAAGCAAAATCTCTCAAATTTTTCTGCAGACCGGACCGGTCTGCTTTACCACGAGTTGAGAATCACTGCTTTACAGCACAAATGGATTCAAAAATAACATATACATGTGTAAATATTATGTAATGTGATCTTAGGTGTTAGTTTTTGCACATTTGGTCAATTTAGAATATTAATTTTGAATTCTTTTGTTTTCAGCACGGTGCATCTATATTGCGTAGAGAGTGTTATTTCAGTTGCGATACGGAACTGAAACTGAAAGTAACTATACGTAAAGGAAGATAAAGAAAATGCAATGTCAATCCATTTTTTGTTTCTTTGCAACACTGTAAAAACGATTCAGAAACGTTCCAGGAAAATAATGGGCAGCTGATGTGCCTAATTTCTGCCAGTAACAGAACTTGCGAAAACCAGGAACGTTTTCTGCTAAAATTAAGTAACCTTCCTGAAATTATCCCGGAAGCTTCCTGAAAAATTCAGAAATCTTCCCGTTAGAAGCCAGTCGTGTCTCTGAAACTTTAGATTAAACTTAGGAATGTATAATATAATAGCTCGGCATTTCCTGATTTACCAAAGTAGTTCGAAGAGCATTATAGGCAACATGGTCAAAGCTAAGCCAGAATTGCAAGCAAATGACGAGAATTTTACCCGCCTGCAATTCTTGCAAAGCAAAGTAGTCCACACTTATTCGCTCCATTTGAAAGCGTAATTAGCATGGACGGGCCGTAATTGAACTGAAGCTGATGCACTTTTGCACTTTATAAATATGTTCAGTTAATCTTTAAACTGGGAGCTAAAAATATTTTTGACAACAGTGATAAGTCTGCATTCGTGCGACTTGCAGCAATTCAGGAAACTTTTTGCCACAAATACTTGATTTTTCCAGGAAGTGGGTAAAAACCATTAAAATTCCGAAACGTAACTCGGAAATACTCAGTAACGTTTCGGAATTTTTTTACAGTGAAAATATTAAGGAGTAACTTGTATACAAAATCATGCCCGTAAATGAGAGCTATCGAGGAATTTCGCAAACACTGACAATACCTCAATATATCTGATCATCAACAAGGAAAATTGCACAGAGGATGATTTAATCTTTTTTTTACTGCACATTATCTACACCGATACAAATTTTAATTTTAAAATCAACTTCTCGCGTATCTGATGTAGCGTATTTTTAGAAAATTGTTCTTCACATCTCTATTTTAAGGCGCCCTTGATCAAGTATTTCTCAATTTTTCATTATTGCACGATTAACGCTCATTTTCGCTGATTATTAACGAAAGGAGATGAAATCCTCAGTAAAGATGCAGTTTCATTATTATAATTTATGTAACGTATCAAAATTTGAATGAAATGTAAATTGTTTTAACACATTCAACAACATGTAATTGCAATAACATTGCTAGTTTTCGGAAAATTGGTTCTCTGTCGAATAGTGCATTTCATTCTATCTAGTGAAAACGGCTTAATGATATTTTCCGCTTTGTAGTCCAATAATCCGGAAAATAAACCTGTTTAATTTGAAATTATAGTTGTTGCGAATGAAATACACAATTGCAGAAGAGGCTATGGAAGATGGCTTATTATTGCTCAGCAAACATTCTTAATACATTGAAATTTCATTGCATCGTAACCATTTTCCTAAATTAGACAATGTTTCATTTTCTGTCAAAAGCTATATGAAGCTACTTAAACCTTTGAAGGAATAAAATAGAGATTAATGTGGACAAAGTAAAGCACTGGAACTAAATTGTATGCTTTATATAGTTTAGTTACTTACGTGCTGTATATGACAGTATGTCGTTATAAAAATAACCAAAAATTCGCCCGTCAAGGTATGACGGGAGAAAATTGCTTCTACGTGGACCACAACACATATGAGGTAGTGAGAAGCTATATATATATATATATATATATATATATATATATATATATATATATATATATATATATATATATATATATATATATATATATATATATATATATATATATATATATATATATATATATGTATATATTAGGGTGGTTCTTATTTATATGGGAAAAAAAATTTCGGAATTTAACAAGTGACGCCCCCTAGTTTTGTGACACTATAATAAAAACTAATCGGTGCAAAATTTGAACCCCATCGGTCAATAATAACACGTGCCCCTAGGACGTTGAACTTTAACACTTTTGATAATTTTCTCATAAATCTTCGAGTTTTTACTTCAGACCCCGTACATCGTTTCTCCTATGTTTGCAAAATATTTTTACAGCGAGGGTAGCACTAAAATTAATCTTTTTAATTACTTCATATCGTCCTAAAGATTTTACATTGAATAAGAATGAAATATTGCTTTAGAAACTTTACCTTAATCGTACGCTTTTCTCAATGTATCTCAATCGTGTGCATTTTTTTTCCGATAGTCTTGGAGTGTCTGTAAAATCCTAAATTGCTTTTGTGACTCATATTTGGTAAATTGATTGTGAAATTCTTCGATTAATTGTGCTCCTCTTTCAGTTGTATCATTCACAACTTTTAGCATTTTAACGATATCTTCTCTTTAAATAGCTTCCATCCTTTTGCCATGAATCAGGATCAAATAGGAAAAGATCTTTTGGCGTTTGTAACTTATCAAACAGTTTTATTGACTTGTATTTGATTCTATAAAGAGGAAGATCTTTACTAAGAAAGTATTCCAAATCATCTACTGTTATTTGAAATTTTTTATACAGTCATCAGACACGTCTTCCTATTCTGCAAGCATTTTTTTGAAGAAGCCTTTTCCTATCTTCAAAGTTAATTCCTTCATCCAATACGGACAAAGCTACTAGTTCATCCCCTAAGTACCATCAGTGATTTATGAATTTTTCAATCATTGCTTCTGCTGCATGTTTGTCATCATTTTGTACGCTGCTGGTTTTTTAGACACTAGACATATTAATTTAAAAGGCCTAGAATGGGTTGCTGCGAAAAACTATATCTTCATACAACATTTAACTGTAAAACAGCATTTACGAGCAATCTCTTCATGTAGTGTCAATTTAAATTGCTTCCTAAATATATAAATTTTCAAACAAGAAATTCCTTTTGCCACCCCTCTGGGTCAGGGATAAGCTCCAGGTTGCCGAAAACATATCCCTGTAGGAGGGAGGACTGCACCAAGAATTATTATTACAGTTATGAGAATTCTCTGTGATATTTCTTAATTCCGCTTTCTATGAACAATAATAGGTCATAAAATTCTTCTTTTAGAATTTAAGTGGTATGTTTAATTTTTGAATTTTGAAGCTTTTAAATAATGGAATATCGAATCTAGAACTAAGAAAGGCAAGAACTTCTTTAAAGACACTATGCAGTACGATTTCAAGTGCATGATGATTGCAATACAAATGCGATATATCACCGTTCAGCTTTTGCTCTAAAAAATTACGTGCACAATTTATACGGTCGGTGTTGTAAGCCGCTGTATAAAACACTACAGCTTGAACTGTTAGCAATAAAGAGCAATCATCTAAGATATCATATACAACAGAAGAAATATTTCAGAAATTCTGAGTGGCTGTTCAACATTGGAACCTGAAAGCTATCATGGCAAGCCTATCGGCGTTTTTTTTTTTTTTCTTTTTTTTTTTCAGTTACATCTGAGTGTAGCTTTGTATCCCAGGGAATAACTAAAAAATCTAAATTTAAATTAATGAAATCTGATTTTACCCCTCGAAGATTTTCTCTTGCTCTCTTAAGGGATGTACAATTGATCATAAGGTTATTTCGATTTAAATTTACTGCATCTACATAGGCTGTTAATAAATGAGCAGCATCTTTTTCCCTAATATGGCATTTGTCTAACATTGATGAAATGCGAGCAGATTTCAATAGTTGTCAAGCTTTTTAGCGTTGTGGTAGGCCAGATATCGAAAAAATGTTCAACAGGTTAGGACAGATATTCATTTCGGTTTCTAAATCTTGTGAATTGCAAGAGTAATTTGACCATAATAAAGGAGTATGTACTGCAATAGAAGACAGTTTAAAGTATAGATTTTTACATTATTCCGATTTGGAATTTTTTAAAATTTATATTTTAGATATGGAAAATAGAAATTATTTTTATGGTAGGGTAATCGAAGATTTTTCAAAATTTAAATTATAAGAATGCATAAACATTGAAGTATATAACTAAAGAGCAGCGAATTAAATATAATTGTCATTACTTATATTTATAGCATGGAAACCTAGTGACCCTATTTGCCACACCTATTACATACACAGAAAATTTTCTAAATCAACACCTCCAAAGCCTCGAGGAGGCAATAATGTTGTTGTCAAAAATCATTCATTAATGGCCTTTAGAATCCCTTGTGTCCATCTTGGTGGAAAGAAATGTTCCTCTGCCGCTTGGTTTGAAACGAGCGCGAATAGCGGTATGTCTGTCCCACGGCCATTGGTGTACATGTACCCTATGTAATATGTAAAATTTTGCAGAATGAAAATGAGAGAATGGTTGGTCTGGAAGTAGCAACATCTATTGAGGTTCAAAATTACTTTAAATATGAAACCTAGGAATATTTTTACACAAAAATGAGAAAATCCGCAATTTTTTCTTCAAAACTCAAAAAAGGGGGCCCTAGGGGCACGTGTTAATATTCATGGATTGACTTAAAATTTTGCAAGGATCATTTATTTGTACAATGGAACAAATTGAGGGGGGCGTCGCGTAAAATATCTGCAACTTCAAAAATAAGGACCACCCTAGTATATATATATGCATATATATATATATATATATATATATATATATATATATATATATATATATATATATATATATATATATATATATATATATATATATATATATATATATATATATATATATATATATATATATATATATATATACATATATATATATAGGTGAGCATTGTAAATTTTCGAGTGAAAGGGATTCATTTTTTTTTCTAGATCATGCTGTACAACAGCAACTACCAGAGCTACCAATATTATCGCTTGGCAAAACAACTTATCTTCCAGAGTTGGTAGTTTTGATCTTCTACCATGGCACTTTTTCTGTTTTGAAAAATAATACCAAAATGACAGATAAAATTGTGTTTAAGGCAGCTACAGTGGGTAAATGGGGAACAAAACAGAGGAGAGGTTTTCCTACCATTTGTACTATTTATCTCCAAGTTTTAAATTTTGACACTTGCATCTCTGCACTGCTTCTCATCGCCACATGTAACATTTTTAAAAGTTTAAATGTTGTCTAGATAACTTGGGAAGACTTGGTAAAATAAAGAAAATTACAAATCATGGAGCATTGCTATAATTACTCGATGCTATTTCATTAACACGAAATTTATACATCCTTTCTAGAAACCAATTTATATATATTTATCTCCAAATTGCTACTGTATCTAGGAGCAAACATTACGACTGTATCTAGGGAACTTAAATAGAAAGATTAGCCATAATGAAGTGGAGAATGATTTGATTGGCTGTGACTCGGCTACCGCTACTACCTGGATGTATAGGACAATTTTACAGTTGGTTTTAAATGTTCCAGATCTCGTGTTTCTGAATTGTAGGATACAAAACAGCGAATCACACGGTTCAGCTTTGCGGGCCGTATATGTCTCACGGACCGTAGGTTAGGCACCACTAAGATAAAGAAAAGCATCAAAAGACAATAAGTTTGAACCCAAGAAAAATATGAAAGAAACAAAGATAAAATTATGAAAATGAAAAAAGAAATCTTTCAGGAAAGGAAAAAAACATTTTGTAAGAAATAAATATTGATAATGAATGCCAAAAACGCTCAACACCATTTGTTCTCAACTGTTTCCAATCTACGTATCATTTTTGTATATCATTAGGCTGCACATTTAGTGTATCACTACTTGATAATTGTATCCGCACCTCTAATAAGAACGTTTTGGTTTTAGTAAATATGTTACATTAGTTTGAATTTAATTGCATGCAATTAATTTAAATTAAACAAAACGAAGTTTATTTTATTGGATGTTTTGCTACAAAATGTTTATTTAATTGACAGAAATGTCTGTGGAAATAATTAGTGTGAGCGCTGCTTTTTCTTTTGAGCAATCACAAATTGCTTAATCCTCTCACTTAACCGTACTTGATGTTAAATTGAATTTATTTTTTCATGCTTATAGTGCAAACTCTTCTGAACTACGGGCCAGCACCATCATGTCCCTCCTCCTGGGTGGTGACTTCCATATTTCCCGAAATCGACATTTTTTTACACTCGATCCTCTCGAATTTACACAATAATCTTAAGACAAAAACAGCATCTAGCACACAACATCCAGCCCCAGACATTCATTGAAATTTTGAAATCATTAATTCAAATTTTATTTTTCGAAATTATTATTGCGGTGTGAGCCATTTGTAGAAATAAGAAACCCAACGAGTAGGGTACAATCGCGATTCGTGAGTGAGAAAAACATAATATTAATTCAAAACGTCAAAATTAAAATAAATCCCAGGGGCTGGAGGCTGAATGTTTTTCATTCCATTTTATTTTATTTTAAAAACAAAGTTTATCAATGTTTCTAACTTTGTCAAACACAGCAGCAAACCATCCTCATCATACAATTGATGCTATTTTTGATCTTTATGTACTAAGTCAAACTTGAAAAACTTCTTGTGCGGAGTAAACTGCAAAAAGTACTTCATAGCAATTTCTGCTGGTCTTTTGGGTTCTTTTCCAATACTAGTCTCGAAGTTAATTTACAAATTATTTCAACACTTTTATTCCAATGCACACGTCATGGTTTAAATTTTCGACACAATTAAATTTTTACGTTGTCAATATTATCTTATATACGCTTTTCTAGCTGACTGAAGACTTTCCACTTACGGATTTTGTATTCTACAAGGGGTACGCGTACCAGCAACTAAGAACCATTAACTTACAAATCACACAATTAAACTTTTTTTTTTTTTTTTTTTTGCATCTGTGACACTGTTTCCTACTTATAGTGCATTTTAAGCACAAAGGTAAAACTTTTCTTATTCGTATTTCCTATTTAAGAAATGTTTTGCGTTAACACCTTTAAAAAAAAAAAAAAAAAAAGCAATATTTCTTTCTACTGTTCATTTCTAACTACCAAACCATCAAAGACAAAAAAGAAACAAAATATTTCAGCAATCATTTGGTTTAACAAATTAATTTTTCTCTCAGTAAAGCGTTCGAACGGAAGAATGCAGCAATAAATAAACTTTAACAAAATACTTCTGTCCTTACTAAACTGATAAATCATTTGTAATGGTTTAAATCGATCTACTTTCGAGAACTGGGTCCCCCAGCAAAGCCGTGATTATACGGATAAAGCTGTTTGAGCAGAAGATTTGATTGGACGCACGCCAATGAGAAGAGTTATCGCATGATCCAGGTCTTGCAACGATTCATCGATTAGTTGATGTGCAAAGTTTATCCTTATTGTTTGCTCTAAATAAATTACATTTAATGACCTTTTAAATATTTTTGGAGTTTTTGAGTACAATTTTTATATTCCATAGGAAAACATGGGTAATTTCATAAGAGAAGGAAAGTTTTCTTTGCAAATACAGAATTTGACTTATCAAAGTGAAGTACAGAGGTGTGAAAATTATTAGACTCAAGGCGCAAAAAACTGGAAAATCGAAGATTCTAGTTTAAAAATAGCTTCTAGGTCCTTTCTAAAAGCATAATTAATTTTTTTTTTTCAGAATAATCCAAGTACTATACAATATTTCCCTGCAAAATTTTATGTTTTATTTGCGTGTCTCATCCCTGGAAACACTGCTTCTTATCTAATAACACCCGCTACTATGTTTTCGGGTTGTTTTCAAAAGTGCTTTTGCAGCTGTGAGTGGTGTGAAGTTTTTTTTTTTTTTTCAGTGTTTTTGCACTAGAAGCACCAAAGTAACCAGTAAGCGATTTCGTGTCACATACTGGTTTCGGAGAAGTTTTAGTGCTCGTTTTTATGTTTTTCCCTTTGAACACCAATTTTGGTGAATTTAATGAAATGGGTAAGCTGTCTGACCTTCCACTACGTAAGAAAGCATGGATTATGCATATGTTAGACCAAAACATCTTTTCACAGAGAGAAATGCCGAATAACTAAATATTTCCCAAAAACCTGTCAACAGAATGAATGTTTTTGTCAATGAAAACACACCAATTGTCCCAAAGAGGCTGTGAAAATGACAGAAATCACAGTGTCTCCAAGGATGGAATGAAAACTTATTCGGATGGTCATGTCCTACAAAAGAGCAACTAGTAAAGACCTTATTCAGTAAATTACCGCTCATTACCCAGGGCAAAAGCAGAAATACGTGAAATACACCGCCATCTCAGTCATTTCCAGCCGAGGACTGCAGTTTCGTGCTTATTAGAAATCATCAGCCCAGCATAGGAAAGTGACTGAGCTGAAGATGAAAAACCTCTTAAGGAAGCCAAGAGTGCGAAACAAACTAGTAGCTAATGTAGAATTAGTAGACCAGACGAGTAACCGAAGCAATGGTTCGGTTCAACTCGAAGATTGAACGCGACGCAAGGTATATTCAGTAAAGACCTTGCAATCGGTTTGAAGCATTATAGCGTGGAGGTGAACCCATCATTGCTCCGGCGACGACTCATAGCCAATGGGATGCCTGCTCGAAGACCACGCAGAAGAGCCAAAATTTCCCCAGTCATGGCAAAGAAAAGGATTTAGTGGTCCCTTGAACATCTTTTGAACATCTTTGGCCCACTGAAACCTTTTCTTTGCCATAGCGAGGGTGATTATGACCTTCCTAAATAGTCTTCAAGCAGGCATCCTATTAGCGATGAGTTGCGGACGCTGGATGGGACCAATAAAGGATCCACCTCTACACCATAGTTCTTCAGACTGTTATTAAGGTCTTTACTAGTTGCTTTTCTGTTGCCTTGACCATCCGAATATGTTTTCGGATCTCTAATAAGAGAAAATTTGATCTTGGATTTGTTTACTTATTTTTAGATAATAGAAAAAGGTGATTGGCTCTGAGTTGAGCTGGTTACGTTAGTATTTTCAAAAGAGTTTCTAACTCAAATCCACACCATTAACACACCCCTTTTCCATATAAACCAGGGGTTCTCAACCTTTAAGGCTCTGCGCCCCCTTTGTACACTGACGGGAGCTCGCGCGCCCCTTCCCCTCCCCCGTCAGTACGAGGGCACAGTCAAAATTTGAACGTGAAGATAGCTGGGATAGCCAAAGCAGGTTATTAAATAAAAATAATTAGAACATAGGAAATTAAAAAACTAAATGCAAATAAATTGGAAGCAATGTAGGACCTAAATGAGGTTGATTATCAACCTCTAACTGTACTAAAATTTACAAAGCTGAAGATGAACATGTAAAAGTT
Source organism: Uloborus diversus (assembly GCF_026930045.1). Taxonomy (NCBI): domain Eukaryota; kingdom Metazoa; phylum Arthropoda; class Arachnida; order Araneae; family Uloboridae; genus Uloborus; species Uloborus diversus. The sequence goes on from NC_072732.1 coordinate 35,523,242, forward strand.
GCTTTTGCAATCATTAAAAATCATTTAGTCATGCTGACAAAGATTTTTAAAAAGTATTTCCTTGCTGATGACAAATTGATAGCAAGTTACGAGTTCGTTAGAGATCCATTTCATAAGATTCCCGAAGGATTCCCCATTGATGAGGAAGAAAAATTCAGCCTTTACAACAAGTGGCGAAACCAAGAGATAATTTTAAAATAAATCACTATTTGAATTTTGGTCAGGAGTAGAGGATTCTTTTTCCGCACTAAAAACAAGGGCATTTTGCATTTTATTACCAGTTCAACACCCAATTTTTTGTGAAACTGGATTTTCTGCTGTGGCTTCTTTGAGGACAGAATATAGATATCGGCTAAAAATAGAAATAGTTGCTATTTCTAATATTTTGTCAAAGTTTTTGTCCTTTGAATAACAAAGTTTTTCGAGACAGGCCCAAGGGAGTCACTAATAATTACAAAATTTATTTTCAACTTAGTATGTTTTTACTATGGAAGTTTTGATTCAGAAATTGTTTACTTTAATAAGATACAGTGCTGGTAAAAAAAATTGCATCACCCTCGCACTTTCACAACAATGGGATTATGTGAGAAGTTTTGGTCGACTAATTAAAGATGAATGTATGTGAAATTCCGCAAAACTTATGAATTAAACATTTAACAGCAGGAATCCGATAATTGTTTACGTAGATCGGGGTTGTTTCCGGGCCAAGGCAAACTGCTGAACGCACGCTATTTTTTCCATTTCTGAACCTGCGTGTGAGTTTAGAGAAAAAAAAATACTTAACCCCATGTCAATTTAAGTCTAACGGCAGGATAAAGGTTTTTAAATTTTACTTACTAGTTTTGCCCTATGGCACGGAGCAGAATCATCCTGGAAAATGACGTTTGGAAACTGAAGTAAAACGATCCCGGATAGTAGGAAGTACTTTCTCCTCTAAAATGCCAATATACACCTGAGCGTTTGCTGTTCCTTGCACAAAGTGAAGCCCACCAACTCCTTGATCAGAAATACAGTCCCAAATCATCTGGGATACGGGATGCTTGACTGTGCGTTGAATGTAGTCGGGATGATATTCCTACACTTTGCGGCGAGGGTGATGCAATTTTTTTGACCACCACTTTAATTATTAAATATGTTGAAATGCATTTTCGTTTCTATTTGTATGTCTGCCTTTCCTTTCAGTCAGTTAATCAATGAGTTGAAATAATATTTTCTCTTGGATATTTTCACGCCCCCCCCCCCCCTCAAGTGTTCATGCTCCCTCCTAGGAGGTGCGCCCCACAGGTTGAAAATCACTGCAATAAAATCTTTAGAAAGGAGTGAACATTAACAAGACCAAGCTTTAAGTTATCAGAGTCAAACTATATTCGCTCGCTAAGTAGTGATATCCGATCAAACTTTACGTTGTTACAAAACACCGTCAGATTTCAAAAGTTACTGACTATGAGATAAATAACGCGTTGATAACGATCGTCACAGGGGAGATAGAACGTGTCTGTGCGCAAAGTGTAAGTGGGAGCGCCATTGTTGCGATTTAGCGTTGGGTAAATTTACAAACAAGTGTCCTACAAAAACGCATTTATGTAGGACGTTGGTTCAGGTGCCATTGAGAAAAACTCAAAAAGCAACACAAAGATCCTAAGAGAAGCAGTAAAAATATTTTCCACGGAACAGAAGTGAAAATCGCTACGAAGTTCGAAATTGCCAAAAATAAAGATGTTGTCACATAGGGGAGGGAGGCATAAAGCGGGTGGGTTTTCGAGGAACTCTGGAAAATTGTAGTTTTTGGATCTTTATCGCAACAATTTCGGCTTTATTTCCTGGCAGATTTCTTGAACTTCAAAATAAAAAGTGATTTTTGTATTATTTCAAACCCAATGTTTATTTACTATCAAACTTAAAAAACATTTGAAAAACCCGCTTTCCCTTACCAGGGAGCCCAAAGCGGGTAAGCTTAACTAATTGTGGTTTGTACATTTGCCAATCAAATAAGATGAAGTCATAAATGATTAAAATAGTTGACTAGCTACTTGCAATTACATAAAAAAAATTTGAAACAGTTGTACTTATCCAATTTAAAGTCAGCACATGTTATAAAACATAAAGAAATAACTGATTAAATTAAAAGACTAATTAATTGGCATTAAAAAAAAATATTTTTTTTAAAAATTTCTTAACTTATTAAAATACAGTTAACTCTCAATTATCCATGAGTAATTTAACAATCAGGGACATGAACTTTTGCAGTAAAAAGCAAATACCAATGGATATTTTTTTTTTTTTTTGAAAAATTATAAATAAACTCAGTAGTTTTTGTTTTATTTATATATTTATTTATTGTGCTTTCTTCATCGTACATACACTTGTTCTTCATTGATGTCAAGTTTTGTTGTGCAAAAGCACAAAATATTTTTACTGCACTGCAAAAATTTTTATTGATTGAAGAAAGTATCATGCAACAATACAGCTAAGTTTTTGAAGAAGGACAATTTTTACTTTAGTTGTCCCTCATTTTAGACTTTTTGCGGTTTATCCGCGATTTTCATTGTCCGCGGAACTTGTGCCATCCAATTCCGCGGATAATCGGGAGTTTACTGTAGAAAATCTAAGTCAGCACACGAGTCAAGAAAATATATAAATTAATATATGATTAAATCTTAAATCTATACCCGATTTGCCCGACCCACTTTGCCTGAAGGCACGTTTTTTTATTTTAATAATTACAACCTTAAATTTAAAAAAGGAACAAACGAAATGACTATCGTAGTTTGTAGGTGGATGGAGTCAGAATAACGTAATATTATTGACAGTCAAAAAAATAAGCTGGTCTTCAACTTATCACAAGTTATAAAACTACATTTTTTTAAAGAAATGTATCTTTTTTTTTTTAATTTTAAGCCTTGTTGCGCCATGCCGCTTCACTGCTTTTCGCTGGGACTGATTAAAACTCGGGGGGGGGGGGGGGGTCATGTAAACACTACATGCTTCGCCGCTACACCACGGGGGGAAGGGGGGCTTACGAACGTTTACCCGCTTTGGGCGACCTACCCACTTTGGGCCACCCTCCTCTATCAATAGTAATAGCAGAGTCAAAAGGAACTTGAGCCAAAGTCCAGTGCCGAGCTAATGTATTAAAAACGAAATTTAAAAAAAAAAAACGCACAATGTACTAACTACTTTTTATATCTTTTTAATAAACATATTGATAGTTAAATTTCGAATACGAAATACTTGATGTAATTTTACTCTGACGTTATCACGAAAAATCTATCGCAGAAATCTTGACAGCAGTCTTTCACCAATTTTTTGTTCTTACAATTTTACAAAGTCATGGTTTATCACGTGCAGATAAAACAGAAGAGAAAAAAAAATATCTTTCAAGAAGCTAAAAACAATGTTTCGAAACCTAGATGTAATATTTGATTGTAAATCCCTTTTATTTCTTCTTCTTTTTTTTTCTAACACTCACTAACACCCTTTTGCAATCTTATTTGATTCGCAAAAATTTAAATCGTCAGTTAAAAAGAAACAGATTAAAACCGCATTGCTCCCTTTGGAACAAAAGCACCCCTTCCCCGGTTTCAAAATAACTTGTACGAACTTGCAGAGCCGTAAGGGCTAAGGGGCTCCTGAGCAATGCAAAACTGCAGTTTTGTACGCTTGAAAAGTCGCTTTCATATTCGTGTCTCTAGTAATATATTTTGCTCCTTAGTTCAGGGCTTGAATTGAGTTGAGCCTAAGATTTTCCGTTAAAATTGAAACTCTTAAAATTTGTGAACAAGAAAGAAAAAAGCGAATCGAAAAGACGTAACTATGGCAACGTCAAATAAAACATCAATAATATTAATGGATATGAGATTATTCGAATTTGATTTTTAACAGCTTGTAACTTTTTTTTCTTTGGAGATAGAAGCCCAATTTTTCGAACATAGATCGAGTTAGATCTGAAGTAAAAAAAGCTGTTCTTTCCGTGCCGTCAAAAAGAAAACTCTGGGACAATTCCTTCGCTTTTTACTGATAGATGTAATAAAGAAAGTAGTGCCTAAATTTTAGCTAAACCTAAAAAAATCGAGCTCTAAAAACCCAAATAACTTCCTCCGTATTTAAGTTAGAGCAATGAAACAAACTGCGTAGAACGCGGAAAATCCTATCCATTCCAACGATATGTAATATTAATATATGCAAGTAATTTTTCATCCCTTTAATAGACATCAATAGGCAATTTACGTGAAATTTCAGCTTAAAAAATTAATTACTATAAAACTAATTCGAATTTAAAAAATAAAACCCCAAGTGCACTCCCTCTGAGCTCAAAGTAATTTTGTACAAAATTTCAAGGCTGTAGGTGCTATGGGATCTCCTGGACGCAGGTCTGCCACAGACTTCCTTCCAGAATTTCTTTAAAACCTTAATTTTATTTACTACTAGCTGCTTTGCCCGGCTTTGCCCGGTCTACCCTGAAAATAAACATTGTGTCGAGTGAAGTACATGCAATAACCAGGCTCAAATGAAAGAAAAAAAAACCATCATGCAAAATTTCCCCTGCAAACAATGACGACAGATATTAAAATACTTTTAAGAAATTAAAATAAAATGAGAAAGATAGATTTAAAAAAGCGTAACCATGGAAACACACAATAAAATAAGCTTAAGAATTGAAAATGAAAAAGATGAAAATACATACTTAAACGATGAATTAAACTAGTATGTTGTGGCCATCACGAAACTTTCTTCTTTATTTTTCTTTTTTTTCTGATCCCTCCCCATGCTTGACGAGGAAGCAATATTCGCAACAAATACAAAATTACACATGCAAAAAACTTGACGACCATCCCAATGTTTGAATTATTGCAAAAGCAAAGCAAAGAGCGAAAATTGAAAGTTATTTCAAAAGCCTTGCTTGAATTAATTATAAATATTTTATTTGTTAACAAACATAAGATGGCAACAGTTAAAAATTTTAAATCATTGAGATAATATTTCCGATCATTTCCATACAATTAAAATCATGAGAAATACGCAGACGACAATCTATTACGATTTATCTTTCCTATTGTTGCATTAATAAAGCTATTTTTATTCGCAAAAAAAAAAAAAAAAAATCAACACCTCTTGGAGCGATTGGCGTCAAAATTGAAACAAAGCCTGTTTACATATGGATTCACATATATTCCAAATTTCAACCAGAGCGTAGCATTACTTCTTGAGATAGGGCACTCACAATGGAAAAAAAGAACGGGCGATTGCGCTACCCCCCTTTTTAGCTGTTGACACCAAAATAAAATCAGCTCTTATACCCACTAAGGGTTACTCGCCGATAAATTTTTCTTTCATTCTGTTCATTATTTCTTGAGATACAGCAGTCAAAATTGACGACAAAAAACGTTCTATAGCTCAACCCCCGTTTGAGTTATTGACACCAAAATTGAATCAGCACCTATTCCTGTTAATGGCAACATATGGACCAATTTTTTTTTTATTCCGCCAGTTACTTCCTGAGGAATAGCAAGCACGCGTAACTCAAAAAACGTCCCATTGCCCCACCCCCCTTGGAGGAATTCGCGCCAAAAACCAATGGGCACAAGTTCACATAGGGGCACATACATGTACCAGATTTCGTTCTATTTCATGCGGTAATTTTGCTGTAGAGCGGCCACAAAAAACTGGTCACACACAGACGTGACACACACACGGACACACATACACACACACAGACAGACAGACATTTTCCAAAAATAGTCGAAATGGACTCAGCACACCTCAAAACGTTCGAATCCGTCAAAATTCGAAATTCGAAAATTTGCACGAATCCAATACTTTCTTCTATATATTAGATATAGAAGAAAGTAAAAAGCGTTACCGTGGAAACGCGAAATAATATGGTTAAAAACTTGAATAGGGAACGGATTTTTGAACTTCATTTAATTCTCTTGTAACTTTTTTTCTAATTGAGATAGAGGGTTAAACTTTCGACCTTCGGTCCAGTGAGATCTGGGGTAAAAAAAGCAGCTCTTGCCAAGATGTCAGAAAGAAAACTGTAGGACAGTTCCATCACTCTTTTTTTTTTTTTTTTTTTTTTGATGGCTTTAATGAAGAAAGTAGTGCCTAAATTTCAACTTTGCCTAAAACAATTGAGCTAAAAACGCAAATAACTCCCGCCGTAATTAAGTTAGAGCGTTGAAACAAATTGCGTAGAACGCGGAAAATTCTGCCCTTTCCAAAGATACATAATATTACTATGTGCAAGTAATTTTTTCACCCCCATATTTGGGAATTTATGTTTAAGTTGAGCCTAAATTGGAATAAAAAAAGAACTATTCATCGATTTTTTTTCGAACCGGTCTGCAAACCTTTTCAGAACTTAAAGGAACAAACTGTGAAAATTTCAGCGAAATCGGCCGGGTAGCTTTAGAGTTTTGCGAGTTAAAACACACAGACGCTTTTTGGAGACTTCATTTTATACTATGCAGAGATAAAGAGAAAGAGATACTTTTACTGGAAGGTATTTTATGCACATCTTCCGTATTCATTTTTCTTGCAACTTTAACCCGAGGATAATGGATCACTGTCCAAGGAAATAGGAAATAAACAATCCGCTTTTTCCAGAGGCGTGCACAGGGTTCGGGGGGAGAAGGGACACCTGTTGGCCCTAGGCGAAGGCTTTTAAAATGAGGAATGAAATATATGTAGGGAACGTAGAGGTAAACACAATATGGCCCGTAAAAGTCGTTTGTGACAGGCCCCAGAATTTCTGGGCACGCCTTGGCTTTTTCAACACCTCTGGTCATGTGATGAATTTGATATCTGATTGGTGAATCGCATGCAGCTTTGCCCACGTTACTAATTGAAAACGACATAGCAGCATTTTTGACCAGTGCGAGAACCGCCCTTTACCTCCTGTTTCATTTTTCTATCTTCTAACTGATTAAAGTGTTTCAAATATCCATATGAGTGAAAATTTAGTGTTTGTAATTTTTTTCATAAGTTTAAACGTTAAAGAAATTTCTTAGTTCTTATTTTCGGTTAAATTAATTTGTTAATGTTCTTGAGCTGAAAGCGAGTTTTTTACAGAAATGAAAACAAAACAAAAAAAAATCAAATTTTAAAAATAATAATAAATTTTTCTTAAAAAGGTTCATACCATATTCTTTTATAAACTCCAATGAAAAAGAAGAGACAACGGGAAGAGTGGAATTAACGATCATTTTTTAAAATGCTCAGGCACTAGAAATTGCATTTTTTCTCTCCCTTGTTAAAAGTAGATAAAGAAAATATTCTAATTTGAGTGCTTTTTCAGTTTTCAGCTCTTATTACCTGGCTTTCAGCGAAGAAATGTTTTCGCTTTCTGCGTACACACATGTCAGATTTGATATTATTTTTTCAAGAATCTCTTTGTTTTTCAGAAAAAGCAAAAGAAATTTCCCTTATGCATATGCTTTTATACTTTCAAAGGTAGAAAAAAAAACATGTTTCTAAAGTAATTGCCGCTACAAAGAATTGTTTTATCTTGTTTTAAATTTCAAAATAAAAATTTAAAAAAAAACTTTTACTTAGACTGTTCTTAACCTATGTTAAACAGAACTTACAGTTTAAAAAATGAAAATACGCTGCATAAATATGGAAAAGTGAGATAACGTTTAAAAACAAAAATGGTTGACGGCTCGCATTATTAAGAAAGAACACCAAAAAGTACTCGTTGTACTCGCATAATTTTTCCTTTTATTTTATTATTTATTTATTTATTTTTTTCACAAACTTAGCTTTTTAAGCTCATTTTGTGTCTCTTAAAATATTTTTTACTTGTCGTTTTACATGTAGATAAAAGGTTTCTACGATGAAGGGTCCTTAGATAACAATGTATTTTTATATACAAATTATGCTTAATTTTTTTCTAAATTTCATAATCTGGTATTGATTGACAAGTTTAATATCTTTTGGGGAGAGGTGGAAGTAGGGTGACAACGCTTACTTGAGGGAAAACATGAAAATATAGTTTTTTCATGTTCTTCCTTAGTTTTCATACTCCATAACCAAATTAATATTCAATCAACTAAGTATAAATTTAAAGTATAAAAAACAGTTTTTAAAAAAATATTAGTAATATTTTTATCCCTAATTTAATTACACTGTGGATTGAGTGGATTGCCCAACATGGTCGGGTGTTTGCGTCCAAAATTTGTGTACAAAGTTTAAGTACCGAAAACTCTTATATATAGTTGTGAGGCGGAGCTGTTCAGACCACAACATATGAGTGTGAGCATTATACATGAGGCATATAGGATTACTTTCGGGCGATTCCCTAAGTTACGGAATGATATTTTTCAGTGGAAACCAAAGTGTAAGTGATTATGGTGAAGGCATTTTCATCAAAACGGACCATTTCTTTCTTTGCTATCATCCTTAACTATTAAAATATAAATGAAAAAAAAAAATATATATATATAAATAAATAAATAAATAAATAAATAAATAAATATATATATATATATATATATATATATATATATATATATATATATATATATATATATATATATATATATATATATATATATATATATATATATATATATATATATATATATATATATATATATATATATATATATATATATGGTAGAGTCCATGTCAATTCAACAAGTGCTGTAACATGATGGTGTCGGATTTTTTTGAATTTAACATATGCCCCTTTTTTTTTTTTTTTTTTTTTGTTTGTTTTGCCCAAAAAAATTCCTGGGCCGAATCTGTTAAACGAAAAAGGGAAAGCTCTCCTCTTCAGGGAAAGTAGTGCTCAGTGGTACAAAGAAATTTAAAGAAATGAAAATAATTGAAATAGACATATTTGAGAAAAATTAAAAATATTATTTTAAACTTTTATTTTTCAAAAGTCTGCGGAAAAAAACTAAAGCACACATTTCAAAATGTTGCATATGCTTTTAAAGAAGAAAAATATCCTTTTAAATAAAACAAACCGCAACAAAATATGTTCTACCGTTCCTGAGATAATGTACTTTAGGCATTATCTCAGGGCGGCCTGTATCTCGGGCCAGGAATTTTTTTAGGCAAAACAGCAAAAAAAAAAAAAAAAAAAAAAAAATGCATTTCATATTTTTTTATAACACATGTTAAATTCAAAAAAAAAAACTGAGACCATCATGTTACAGACCTTGTTTGAATTGATATGGATTCTACCGTATATACAGGGGCGGCATTTCAGCATTTCGTTTGGGGGGGTCAAGTTTCTTGAACATGAATTTCCTCAGTACGGTATAAAATAAATATTGATTAACAGGAAGGAATAATAAAATGGTTTTAATGTTAAAATTAATTAGGTTTGTTAAGAACAATTAAAATTTTTGCTACCAAAGCTTTAAATTTATTTTGTAACAAGTTATCTCACAAAATATCTCGGTTCTAGTTTTTATTTTTTAGTAAAGTTTTAGTCTGCTATTCTTGGTGTTAGGAAGAATAGAAAATTTCGTAACTATATTTAATCAATATCCAGTGTTTTGCTTTATTTCCAGTACAGTTAAAAATGAAGGTTTTGCTTGACACATTGCGCTTCGAAAGTAATTCTCTAATCTCCTGAGACACAAAAGTCATCTTTAAAATGACTGACCAGATTGAAACAGACAAAAAAACAATGGAAGCAAGAAAGTTATGTTAAAAAACACACTTCCTTCAGATTTCTCTTTAAAATAACCAAGAAAGCTTTTTAA